>NW_024581101.1:2963259-3023118 GCF_017639235.1 Corvus kubaryi
TGCAGGGTTTAGGGTGCAGGGTTTAGGGTGCAGGGTTTAGGGTGCAGGGTTGGGATACAGGTTTGGGATGCAGGGTTTGGGAAGCAGGGTTTAGGATGCAGGTTTGGGATGAAGGTTTGGGATGCAGGTTTTGGGATGCGGGGTCTGGGATGTGGGTTTGGGATGCAGGGTTTAGGGTGCAGGGTTTGGGATGCAGGTTTGGGATGCAGGTTTTGGGATGCAGGTTCTGGGATGCAGGTTTTGGGATTCAGAGCTCCAAGGCCGCAGAACTGTGTGCACATCCCAGTAACAGAGGCTGAGCAGATTTTGGGATCTTGGAGATGAAAATCATAACCATCAGCACTGCACTAACATATGTGTGTTATTTATGCTGACAAATCCTATGGTTTTTGCTGTTGAAACATTTCTGACCCAACACAGAATGCCTTGAGGGAAGTGCAGGATCCTTTTTTATTTGTAGCAAGTGAAACTTCTAAGATAAAAATATGAACCAAACCTTTACAACTTTTTTTAATCACACCCCAAATTATTTCAGATCATTATATAATTTTCCCTGGCCCTTGGCACAACTGTTCAGTCAGAGATTTTGCTGGATGTGGCCCAGAGTTCATTTACTTACTCACCTCCAAGCAACAGCTTCCTAAAAATACAGTAAATTGCAAATATGCTAAACCCCAAATTTTGCTGTAATTGCATGTGCCAGCACTAAGTCCTGCATCAATAAGAAACCCCACTGATGTCAGCAGGACTTTTGACAACACAAGATTTCCCTCCCTTCAGTACGGCTCTGAAACTGGATCCTGGGCCAGCATGTTGGAATTATGTGGATTATATGTGATTAAACACATTTGGATTAAATCACAGCAATGGTTGTCTCCCCGAGAACACCCTGTCAGGACCACACTGATGTGCAGCAATCAAGGTGACCTTACAGACTCTGAACAACTTCAGTGAACGGGGATTTTTTTTTTTTAGCTCTGAAGATCAGGTTGCAAAATGTAAGGAGTTAAAATGCTGCTGTCCTGAGGAAGAGCTTTCATGCCTTAAAATTATGATTCAGGCAAAGAGAAATTTTTCTTGCAGGGGAAGCCAATCTCAGCTCAACTCCTTGAGCTCTGTTTCATTTGTCAGGATGGAGAACACAGCTGCCTGTGCCTTATCCTAACACGCAGGAAATTTCAAATAAAGGAGAACAATGTCTGAATACAGAAATCCACCAAAATGCCACCAAATCCCAGCTCACCCTCCACTGCATCACTGCACTATCTCACTTAATTTTTTAAAAAAACTTTGTGAAACCTTACCTTTTATTACTATGGTTATTCTTCATTTAACCCAAAAATACAATCTATAATTTCTTATATAAATGTGCAATAGGATTAACCATAAACAATAGAAACTGATTTCTTCCCCTCTAGAGGACACAGCTGAGAACAGAACTTTGTGAAACAAATCTCTACAGTAACTTTCCAGTTTAACTCCAAATGCTTCACACAATTCCAATATTCTGGAATTCTTCAATTCTTCAGCAGCCTGGGAGCATCTGCCCTGTGGATGCTGACACACAGCCTCATATCTAATACGGGTAACTTTTGGCAAATGCAGCCACAGAGGTCATGAGGGAGGGAGGAAAAAAGGCCTAACGGATATAAAAAGGCCCAGGTTGCCAAATACTGAGGGTTTGGCAGAGTAACAGAGATAAACTAATCAGCAGCACAGCCTTCCTGCACCGAGGCTTTCCGAGCTCCATGCAGAACTCCGTGTCTGCCTCCTTTGGATTAAGCAGCCCGGGTGTTCCTGGATCCATAGATAACATTGAAGAGAAAAAAGGAGAACAAGGGAAAGTAATGGGAATACTTCTCTGAAGTTTACTTCAAGTCATCCAGCAGCTCAAAAAGGTTTTCAGCCTAAGATACTTTATAAAATTTTCCAAAGGCTTGGAAAGGCTTGGGGGTGGGAAGCTGTTATATAATCCCTTAACACCTCCAAGAGTTTGTGCTGCTTTCTCTCCCACATGGACCCTGTAGTAAACATTGTGCTCTGAACCTCTGGATTCACATTTGAGCTGAGGGACTTGGCTTAAGCAACCAAGCTGTGGTGAAGCCACAGGTCTGGAAACTTCCTCCCCTTTAACATCCATCCTCTCCCACCCTGTCCTCTCCTCCACCAAGGACATTTTTAGCAAGATTGCTGTGCAGCTAATTACATTGCCATGGCATCCAAGTACCACACAGTCACGAGACCTTCTTCTTTTAACAGCCCTTGGGTTTGCAGAGAGGAGTTCATGGGGAAACATCCCTATATTTGGAGAGCTGAGGCACCGGGTCAGGGCCTTTGCCCAACACCTCTGCAGGGGAGGCACCAGGCAAGGACCTGCCCAGTGCCAGAGTGGCCAGAATGTCACAGCAGCTGCATGGCCACCAACTTACCCAGCCCTGTGCCCTCGGAGCTGCTCCAGGAGGCAGCACTGGGATTCCAGGGGGAAACCTTGAGTAAATAGAGCCAAATACCTGCTCACCACGAGCACTCTGCAGCCTCCAGCAGCCCTAGAGCGGTGCCAGGCTCAGCTGGTGGCCCCAGAGTCCTTCTGGAGGAGCCCAGATGCTCTATTCTGCACAGGCAGGGAGATGTTGGGGCAGCCAGGCCCCAGGCAGAGCTCACCCTGCACATGGAGAGGGGGAGATGCCCACGCTGACCATCACAGTCCGTGGCTCTGTTTTTTCTGCACGAAACACATTTCTGTGGCAAACCTCAGGGAACCTGGACTTTAACAGGGCCGCCCTCACCAGGCCTCTTGTCCAGTTTGGGGCTGGGGTTGTGCCGTGTGTTATCCACATGGTGTTCCCTGACTGAGTCTCCTACAGTCTGAGACAACTTCCAGGATTTCCCACATGTCCTCACTCCTGTGACCTTGCCTGGAACTTGACTTGCCTGAGACAGCTCCTCTGATCCCTTTCAGCTCTTGAAGAGCAGAGCACTGACTTGAAGATCTATTTTCCCTGTGCTATTCCTCTACACGGAACCAGATTACTCTTTATTTCTCATTTCTCTCACCAGTTTCTCTCATCTGTTTCCATTTGCTTCCTCTAACAGATTCTTTAGTCACATCTGTGCTACTGGAACAGTTTGGTCATGACTTACTGCAGCCTGGTGTTTATTTGCCTGTTTCTGCTGTTAGATCAGATGAAACCTGTGTGTTATCTTTGGTGTCACCACCTCTCACTGCTCTGATGTTCAAATATTTCTTGCACAGCATTTTCACCAGATAATTATTTCAAAAAAATATATATAAATATATAAAATAATATATAAAAAGCAACCACAACAAAACCTGGAGTGAGGGGATTAAGCCCCACTCATGGACAGCACAGTCCCACCTCCAGCCACTCCACCAGCACAAGCTCTATGAGGGAAACAGGCTCAACCACAGCAGTTTGACAGGCTCCTAATTTATTCAATTAACAATAAACTCACAGTACTGCATCCTGAACCTGTCAGCCAGCTGAACTGAGACAACCAGCTGAATACTAAAATCTGTTCTGCCACTGAACTACCTTGGAGCTGAGGGCTGCTAAAATGGAGAGTGGACCCAAAATAGCCATGAGAGAAGGACTTTAGCCAAAGGTTTAACTCGCTAGAGAGCTCACAGAGGTGACAGAACTTGTTCCAACTGTGCCAAAAAACCATAGACGTCACGTTGTCAGTCTGCTCTACATCACTCAACATGCAATACTTGCTGTGGCAGACAGATTAATTAATAGAGATAACAGAAACAGTAGTATATAATCATAAAAGAGAGAGCTGAAACCACAAAGGACTACAGCTTCCCTATGGCACAGCAGTGATTTTTTTTTTAAGCGTCCAGTCCCTTTTCAACAGCATTTTTAGAGGAATTGCAGTCAGCCAGATACAGCCACGGATAATCAGTGGTGGATAAAGAAAACCCTTCTCCTGACAATCAGCATCTACACTTTAAGCTGCAGAAGAAACAGCTGCCTCACTGTTCATTAGAGAAGGGATTTGCCAAACACCCTCCCTGGTGCTCTGTTATGCAAGGTAGTACGATGTGTGTTCTCCCCTTCCTCAGAGATGGAGCCTAAAATCATCCGTATTTAGTCCTCCCATCCCCCTAAATCTTCTCCACAAAGGACACTGTCACCACCAAAGCTCTGCAACAAGGATCGTTTATATATCTGACAACCTTTAAACCCCCGAAGAAAGGGAGAGGGAAGCGGTAAAGCTCTCTGAAGAGCTCTTTGGTGGAACAAGCAGAATTATGAGCAGCAGGAGAAATATGAGTAATTAAGACAACAGTATATCTATATCTTACAGCTGACAGAGTGAAGCTGCAAGTTAGCTCTGGGCAAGATGTTAGCAGAGGAAAGAACTGAGCAGACTGTTTCTAATGTTCATGTTGAAAAGCCAGCCCAGGAAAAAGGCTAAAGGGACAATTTCATTAAAAAGAAGGAAGTAGGTTGGATTAAGAGAGCAGTTAGATGCAGACTTGTAACATTAAAGGAGCAGGTCAACAGCTCTCTGTCACAAGACAAGCAATCATTTGGGGAATCAGCCGATGTGCCACTCTTGCTGTTCTTAAAAGAAAACGCTCTTAAATTATCTATGGGTGGCTTATAGAGAAAATGAATGCTGGGGAATGGCACCACGGCACAAAACAGCCCTGGGGTGGACAGAGGCTGCAGGAGAGCAAAGCACAGCAAGCCAGCATGTTTACACCAAACAGTCCAAACCAGGGATGGTTTTAGGCAGTGGGCACTGACCCAGAGCTGGCCAGGACACAGCTCTGGCTCCTGCCTGTCCCCGCACTGACCAGGCTGAGCTGGGACTGGAACCACCCCAGGGAAGGGCTGGACCTGCTCCCACACCACAGCCCCTCTGACAAGTGCATCCCCTGGATTTGAGTCCTTCCCCGGCCCCTGACGCTCCGCATGCTCCAGCGATTCCCAGCTGGCAGGACAGCCCTTTGTGGCTCCAGCAGCATGCTTTATAGCAGCCCCGGGGCTGTGTTTTCCATCTAGGATATATAAGTGAATTAGTGGAAAATTTGAGCTTACACAAATCACGGAGCCAATGCACAGTTTGTCATGGCCAGGCAGCCTTTTCTCCGGGCTGAATCTGCAGCCACGAGGTGCAGGGAAGAAACTGGGGGTGCATCCTTGGGTCCTGAGCCATGGCTGGGTTTGGAGCTGGGAAGGAAGTGCTGTTAAATGAGAGGGGGGAAAAAAGACCAAGGGCAGCTCCCCCATCCTCACAGATTAATTGTGTGGCTGGTGCAGTCACCTGAGGCTCACAGCCGAGGAAGTGGATGTGGGGATGTTGGAAAGGAGCTTCCCTCGCCTCCCAGGCTCCATCTGCACGAAGCAGGAGATGGGAATTACCCCAGTGTAATATTTGTGCTGGAGAAATGGCAGAGGGGCTGCTCCAAATTCCCATTATTGCAAACAAGAGCAGCATTTACCCAAACGATAAGAGCCGGAGCGAAGGCAGAGCCAAAGGGCACCAAACGAGGGTCACCAGCTGCAAGTGCTGCTGCCACCCAAGGAGAGGAGCTCCAGTCTGCAGCAGGATGGGGACAGGGGAGCCTGGCAGGTGCCAAAACCTCTCACTGTGGGTTTCAAGGGATTGTCCTGATGCGTCTCTCCCAATATTTAGGACACTCCAGTTTCTGCCCGAGCTCCTTCCTGCTGTGCTTCGCTTTACTTGCACCTACAACCCCCAACACTTCTCAAGCATTTCCCTATCAACAGCACCAACACTGATTTAGATTAAAAATACACCTGGAATAGATGTTTCACAGTGAAGCACAGCACAGGCAGTCCCTATCTCTTTTCCTTCCCTATTTTCTCATGGATCATGCCATTCCTGACCACTCCATCATTTAAATTGGTGTTAAGAGTCTGAGGTGAAGGGTTTTCTTCCTACAGACAATTCTCTGCCATTTTCGCTACTATAAAGAAGTAAGTGGGGCTGTATAAGGAGCCTGGGCACCCTTTCCTACACAAACCTGCATATTTCAAACCACAAACTCTAATGACTTCTTAAAATACACATTTATATTCAGCCCGTAAATCAAAGCAGAAAGTCAAATCCTGCTTGGAGATCAAAATCCTCCCTTGTAGCTCCACTCCATACCCAAAGTATCACAGTGCCTGTGGATTTCTGCCTCCAGCTTCAGACACATCCTCGCACTGATGGAGAGCACCAGAGGATGGAACCCCTAAAAATTCACAAATTTCTCACTTTCCCAAGTACTAAAATGCAGCTGAAATTAGGAAAAATGGCCTCCTGTTGTTTTGTTGACTTGACAATGAGTTTATTTACTCACTCAGCCCACAGAGCAATTGCTCCTTGGAAATGCAGAAATGGTTAATATCCCACCACAAGGCCAGGGACAGGTACCCAACTCTCTCCCTGTGCCAGGAAAAGACAGGAACTGCTCATCAGCTGCTCTTCCCATAAAGGCGAGCATCCTGACAATTCTTTAGGATATATTGTCAGAAAGAGAGCTCAGAATTTCATATTATTATCATATTACAGACGGCATTCCTTTGATAAAGGGTCAGAGATCGGGAAGACAAGAAAAATAAGGAAATAAAGCCCAGCAACAGACAGATCTTTAGCTGGCATAATTGGACACCCAAGTCCAGGGAACTGTGTCCATTAGCAGGAGTGGGTGATCTGACCCATATGCTTTGCCACTTTCAAGTACGAAGATTAGAACAAGGCACCTAAGAGCAGAAATGGGTTATATTCCATTTCAGAGAGGCTCGGGTTGCCTAAAATTCCGGAGAAATTTCCAGCCTGCCATCATAAAGACTTCAAGGCTGTTTACCCAAACTTCTCAATAGCTCCTTCTAAAAAAGGATGATGAGCAACCATGTTGGGGTAAGACAGATTTTTAATGTAATCTGTTTATAGTTTTAGAACAATTTCCAGAATAGAACATTTTTTAAATGTCCTGAGCCTTTTGCATTCTCACTTTGATCATCTCCCATCACGTTATCGTTCAGAGCAGAACGTGATGGAGCCAGGCTAACGAAGCTGCCAGAAATGACATCAGAAAGCCAAGTGACCTGAAAAAAAAGTGCTCTATTTGAGCACCATGCTCTTCTTGAACGTTTCCCTTTTTTTTATTTTTTTTTAATACATTTTAATTAGTGTTTTACTTTCACTGGATTTATCTTACTTGCATGAAAGCTCAGAGCTTTGTCTTAGAAAAAACTCCTATTGAAAACAAAAAGAGCCTTATTTGACCAAGGGAAGGCTGTAGGAGGTCCTCAGATAACAATAACTAACAATTCTTTTTGGGGTTGAACAGTTTCAGTAAGGAACACTTTCTGAGGAGGTTAACTCTAAATAATGATTGTGGATTTTGCAGCCTGTGGAAGGCAGAGGTTGCTCTCTGACAGAGTTTATATTACTAACCTGATGCCAACAGACAGCTGCAAAAATGAAGTGATATCAGTGATAAAAATATTCTTTCTCAGTGCAGGCAGGAGGAATTGCATGGAAGCAAAGGGCAAATCCCAGTGGCCTCCATGCACACCAGATCCAACACATGAAGACAGGGCCTGGCTGACGTGGCACGGCTGATCTGTGCACGTCCTGACTCACTGTGCACTTACTTTAAATATTTTTTAACTCCTTGCGTTAAATTTCACAGAGATATCTTGCCTTCCTTAGGAAAAACTTTATGTACACAACATCATTTACTGCCCTTTAATTCAAGCCACGTCAGAACTGGTAAATAACTTGGTTAAAAAATAAAATATCATAATGATGCCCCCCCCCCCCCGCCTTCTATCCGGCATAGAAATAGATAATTTCTAGTACTAAAAGTGATTAAACCTGGTGCATTTCCAACTTGTATTTTAACAATGCATTACCTCCTGAATTGCTGCATAAATATTAATAGACAGCCTGCTATGGAACTTCTGCCCGTGGTGCCCTTGGAGAACCATAATCACGGCGAGTGGAGCAAAGGAGATGAGAGAGAGCCCTGAAGATGGAGGTTCTATCCCCAGCTTCACAGAGCTACTCTGGGTCAGGCACTTTCTGTGCAGTCTCACAGATCAGCACTATCTCAAAGCCTGGACTTTGTCTGGTAGGAGATGAAAATCCTGCAGACATTAATCTGCCCCGTGCTCATCTGAAATACAACCACAAAAACCCCACTGATGCCATGGAGAGCTGCACCGATTTTTCTCCAAATTAGCCAGACTTTATTTTTGACATAGTATGTGCTTTTAAATTTCATCTGCAGATGTTTGCTCCTCTAATCACCTCCAAAATGGGTACATGGCATTTATCTACCTGCATTTCCTCCCTCTGATATAATCTCATTAAAAGTCACAGTCGCTCTGGCTGCCATTTGAAAGAGGCCAAGTGCCCACAGATCCCCTGAAGTCATGCTCAGCCTTCATGAAAATTGGCCAATTATTTAGTTCCCTAAATATGGACTTTGGGGGCTGAAATTCAGGATATCCTCTTGGAAAACCATTCTGGTCTGCCATAAACCAGCTCTCTGAGAAGACAACACCATTGATTTTTGTCACCCTAATACAAGAACACCACTCAAAACTTTAAAATACTGGCAGTAAAATGCTCGAGGAGAAAATATTTCTGCCTGCAAACATCCATTGCCCAGCTGTGTTTTGGACACAGGTGGACTGTGCTAAGGGTTAAGTTAATTTAACTTTCACCAAGTTAGAAAGCTCCAAAAGTTTAATCACAAATGAACTCCAGTGGGCAGTTTGGTAGCTCCTAGACAAATGTTCTCATTTTTATTCTTTATAGGCACTGCTCAAATCCTCGTAAACCATATTTAAGGAGGGAGAAATTTCATGAGGGGAGGGATCTGTTTTATATGACAGAATAAGAGAAAAATGCAACTTACTGTTTTAAAATTTAAATCCGGCCAAATTACCAGAAATGCTGCTGGAAACAGAACGCTGAGAATTCATTATTTTGTTTCAAAGTTAGTTTATCATAAATCTGCCCTCTGACACGTAATAACTAGTAACATTTCGAAGGTTATTTGATAGTAAGTTCAACAGTGTAGGTGACTGAACATGTGAGCTGCATGATAATGAGTCCCAGGGGAAATCAGGCTTTAGGATGCAGGGTGAAGCATCCCTAGGCTTGTATTCAAATGGAAAAAACATATTCAAAAGTTTATTGTTTATCTCCTAAGAACATCAAATAACACACAGGCCTTTGAATCAAATGCATAAAGCACACTGGAGAACTATTTGCTGGGGGGAAAATGCCTGATTTGATCCAAATTCAAAAAAACTAATAGCTCATACACCGAAATGCACAGAGTGATTTTGATATAAAAAGTGGAGGGGAGCTTTTGGGTTTGTTCTTTTGCAGAACTAAGAGGCACAGCCAGTCAATTTGCTCCTGCAGCAGGCTCTAGAAAGAGGAGCTCGACGGCTTTAAACCCAGTTGTTCTCAAATCCTCTGCCTTTCGGTACAATAGAGTCCCTTAAGTGTGACAAATACAAATTGCCCTGCTCGGCCTGAATTTCATCTCCAAAATACGCTGGCGGTAATTGATTAATTTGTAGTGTACAAACTAATTTGAAGCCAATACTGAAAGTGAAAGGGTTTATTTCTCAGCAGGGAGGTGGGGTGCAAACAGCCCGCTCTGCCAAGATGACACAGTCCCACCTCTCAGCTCGTTAAGCTCTTACCTAATGAATCTGCTGCTGCCCTTATCAAAGTCAGGGGTAGTCTGGGCATTGGCTGTGCTGGAAAAGCACGTGAGATGGGACTTTTTTGTTTATAAACCCTCTGCATGGCAAATGCTGAGGGCAAGGACATTCCAAGCCCGTAACCATGAAGCCACTGGCACGCTGCCACCCCACTGGGAGCAGGGATGGAGGGATGGGCATGCTTCACCCACCTGCAACTGCCCTGCTGGGCACGACCCATCCACAGCAACACATCACTGCTCGTCTCCAGCCCTGCAGTGTTTCCATAGGTGGGAAAGTTTGCAGAGGAGACATCGTGTTCAAGGATCCCTGAGTTTGGATATATCAAGTGCTGAGTTTTCATCTCCAGAGAAACATCTGCCCCATTAAAAGTGATCAAACAGGACTCCTGTTGCTCAGGTGCACAGCCATACCTGTCAAGGGAACCAGCTGCCTTGGAGAATCACAGAGTGTCTGAGGTTGGGAAAGTCCTTTAGGATCATCCCTTTATAGTTGCACAGTCCCCTCTGCATCATAGGCTGTTATTTCATACTTTGGACATTGAGAACAAAATTAGCTGTTAATTTCAAGATATCTTTCAATAATAAAACCTATTTTTCCACACATCTTTTTAGCTTGTCCTCCTTTTTTTTAACTTGTCGCTTAAATCATGATATGCCATGTGCTTGAACAGTGAAAAGTTATACAACATCTCTCTTACTCAACATCACCCTATCAGTCCTAACTCTTAATATTATGATTACTTTTTTCAGAGATGCAAGTGGCAGAGGTTTACTGACACGCCACAAATCCTAATTATCATCAAAACTCTAAATTCTATGTTAATGAATATCAGGAGTTGAAACACTCTTATCTTGACAAGTTCTAAAATATCCACTGAATGTTTGTTTATTCACTTCCTATATCAGTATATATTTCCATCCCCTAACTTTGGGAAAAAACCAGCATTTAAATAAGCAAAGGCAAAGATAAATAAAAGCAAGCAAACAGGCAATAACTCTGTCTAAAATGCTTTTTACTATTTTTAAGGAGGAATTACCGCAAAGGAGATGATTGAACCCTGAACTCCCACGTCTCAAAGAAAATACATAGATGGAGAAGTTTTTGAATTTATTCCTTGAAATATAATCTTACCCACTGTCCAATTTTTGCTAATGTTTACACGTGGAAGATGCACTGAGGAAATTAGCGCTGTATTAAAACAACACATGAAAAATGGCCCCGGAGCTGTTAATATGAAAATTAAATAAGAATGGGCTGAACCGCATCAGCCTCAAACTTTTGTCTTCATTCCCAAAAAGAGTTAAAAATGCTCGTTGGAGCTGCAGTGAGCCCTGCCCAGTGCTGGGATATTAAAGCCTGCATAAATCAGGGGGCTCATTTTCCTATCAGGCGTTAAAGCTCCCGGCTCCGTTATCGGAGGCATCCGCGGATCCGCACCGAGCGCCTCGGCTCGGGCTCCGGCCTCTGTGTGGTCTTTCAGAACTGTCGTTATCAGCTTTCTGTTTATTATTGTGCTCAGTTTAAAGGGAATTTGCCAAGTGATCCCTGGACTCCAATCTTTAGGCCTGTTGTCAGGACAAATTAATTTCTGTGGAAACCCACTGTGCCTCAGATACCATCTAGGAAATGTAGGATTAATGGAGTCCCTGTACAACACGCTTTGTAGTGCGCTGCTGGGGGAGGGGAGTGGGGCTGCCAAGGCAGAAATCACACAAATAAAGCCCCTGCACTTTGGGGGACTTTGGGGGGACTTCATCTTTTTTTACTCCATCAGATCACATCAGTAATATTTAAAATAAAGCCCAGTCGTCGAAAGGAGCAGGCAACTTTTAACAAAAAGAGCAGTGAATGGAAACTCTCAGCTGCCAAAGATGAGGGACCTGAGGTCTAATTATCAATATTTTATATTTTACCAGCTCAAGCCAATCTCATCAGTGGGAAAAACAGGATATTAAAAGAAACAGTCTCCTGTGAATCTTACTAGAAAATAATGAAACTCCACACATGATCCTTTGGAAAAGGGGTATTAAAGCTGGATTTCCTACAGGGCTGGGTCGTTGCTGTGCTAGCTGATATTTGGAGCTGTTTTTAATAAGTGTGTATTATTTCATTGTCGAAAATGTTTGTTGTCACAAAAAGTAAACTTAAAAAATTATTTTCCTGGGAAAAAAAAAAAAAAAGGAGTGATTACATTTCTTAGTGACGCAAGAGAAGAGAGAAAAGAGAAGAGAAGAGAAGAGAAGAGAAGAGAAGAGAAGAGAAAACTCCAATATGTTTTTATCAATTCTTTCTCATTTTCAGGAGGATGACTCTGCCCACGGTGAGATATCCAGGTTTAATATCAAACAAATTCTTGCCCTTATTTTTTTCTCTCCAAAGATAAATCAGTTGACAATATACAGGACAAACATAGCAGACCCACAGGTTCACATTTTCTGTCGTTTTATATCTCATGACTCCTCTGTGGAATCAGAGAGTTAAGTCAGCCCAAAGTTGCACAAAAACACCAACGGGATCACAAAATAAAAATAAAAATTAATTTTTTAAAAAGAAGAGCTAATGTGCCTTTGTAAACACTACACCAAAATCTGACTTTCTAGCACGGTGTTCCAATATTACCCAGTTAATAGCAGGGCTCTTTTGGCAGCAGGACATTTTTAGAGCACTCCTAATACCTCACAAGCCTGGCAGATGCAGAGGCTGCAGCTCCTCTACCGTGGCTCTCCAGCTCACAAACACCTCGGGCACGCTGCTTTTCCTTCTTAGAGCATTGCAAAAATCCCTGGCTTCTGTGTTTGGAGCAGCATTTATGGACAAGGTTCATTTGGGGAGGTTAATTTATCAGTCTTAAGCTCACTTGCTTATGAGAACTGTTTTCGTTTTATTCAGTATTCCAAAGGAGCGTGTTCTTCCCTAACTAAAACATTTAATCTTGAGAGACTTTTCTATGCCTGTTTTTGACTATTGCAGAAATTCAATTAACTCCATAATTATGAACACAATTACCATGGAGTGTTACATGTGATTTGGTGGTAGCAGTTACATGGCACACACATACACTCTGGTTTATGATTTCAAAACTAATAACAATGATAATAAAAGCCAAAAAATCCCAAATATCATCCTTATTCTTTGGATTGCATGTACAAATAGTTTTTTAAATGCTGTTTATATTTTTTTTGCCTGCCCACGGCAGGGGGGTTGGAATGAGATGATCTTTAAGGTCTCTTCCAACCCAAACCATTCCAGTATTCTATGATTTTGGTGATGAAAGGTTTGATTGTAGAAAGCACATTATTTGCAACCAAATAGGCTGGACTGCCAGCGGATCGAAGTCACCCAGACTGTGACAATCCACCCCAAACCTGGCCCCATTAACTCATTCCACTGCAAACTCCCAGCAAGGGCAGTAAATGGAGCCCCAGCGATTTTTGCATGGAGGGGGAAAGAGAAACTAAAATAAATTAGGAGAAAGAAAGGAAAATATCTAAGTAAGAGGATGGGGTACTCTAAAAATTCTTCAAAACTTTCCACAGGGGCACTGCCAAGGAGCCCAGTGCCCAGCGCAGAGCGGGTGCTCCGGGCGGAGGTGGCGGGTCAGGAGCAGGATGTGCCCGGCTGTGCCAGGGGCTGCCTGGCAGGAGCCATCCCACAAACCCTCCACAGGTGGCCACGAGCAGGGGCTGTGGCCACGAGCCGGGGCTGTGGGTTGGCCACCTGCCAGGCTCAGCCTGAGCCCTTCCCTGCCTTGGAAGACCTAAAACACGCCAGGGTTACACCACAAGGTGAGGCACCAGGCAGGGTCAGCAAGGGCTCTGAGGATGTTACACTTTGGGGGTTTTAGGGCTGACTTAGCTGAACGGAAAGTACAGGAGGACAGGCGTGGTCTGGTTGTAGTCAGGGAAACAGTGAGTTCAGGATGGGCTGAGGCTGAGTACAGAAATACCTGGGTGATATTCACCATGCCAAAGTCTCCATCTGCCCACTGCTGTCCCACAGCTGAGGATCTGTGGCACCTCCTGGGCGCAGGAATCTGCTGGCTCCTCACTGATCCTCCCTGCTCACACCCTCATCACATCAATACTGCACAACCAGGGCACGTTCATTGCCAGGCAAAACCACCAAGGAGGACAAGGAGCTAATTTACAGGGGCTTAGATTATTGCAGACATCACCCAAAATCATTCTGGTACCACTCGTGCAGCGTTTGGGGACACTACATACATCCTCTGCTCCTGTAACCCAGCCTTGCTCCCCAGATTTCAGCACCACCCTGCCCAGTGATGTCAGCTCAAGGCCCAGCCCCACATTCTCCTCTTAATCGAATAAAACCCCATTTCTGCTGACACAGCAATATCTGCAGAGATCTCCACCTTCACCCACCCCTTCTACAAGAGCTTTGTTCCCACATACAAGTGCACAGGTGGCAAAGACTCCCTCAGACTGCATCCAGGGTTTCATCCAGAGATGCCCATGGACTTCAAACACACAAGGAATCAACAGTCTTTTACCATAATCAGTCTTCAAGTAATTGAAAATCAGAATTACCCATGTGGCTTCTCTACATAAAAAGTGATCTGCAACCTCCAAATCTGAATTCCAAACATGCTCATGTGAAACGTTCGAAATACAAAATGCACTTCCAGCTCAGTCCTTGGTGGATGTCAGGCACGGCTGGAAAACTATTGCAAGTGTTATTTTAAATGAAAAAAAAGTGAAGGGTGTAATAAGAATGGAGGTCAAAGCATTTCCAGACTTGCCAAGGGTTAGATCTCACCAACAGAGTAAAATATTTAAGCTTTAACAGAAAGCTATAAATGCAAATATATATAAAATGAAGCATAAAATAGGCTTCTTATAGAAATTCATCTCTCCTAACACGAACAGTACAAATATTTCACAACATGTCAAACCCACTGTATCTGTACATTCATGCTTCCCTCACTCCCGGCTCTGTAACCACACAGAAATGTAGCTTAACAGCACTGGTAAGAGTTTTCCAATCTTGGGGCATGGAACCTCTATCCCAAGGACCTGGTTAATAAATGGCAACGAATGGAAACCAAAGGCAGAAGGAGGAGAGAGCAGCAGAGGGCTCAAACCAGCCCCAGCCCAGCCCAGCTGCCCTCACCCTCAGCCATCCCCTAAAATCACCCCAGATCCATCCTTGCAGATCGAGCTGCCATGTGGTTGTTTTCTAAAACATCTCACTCTGTTGTGGAAGAAATTTAGTCCCTATTCCTCTTTAATATTCATATGGAACAGAGCTACATTAACACTAAGTTTTAATTTCAGAAACATTCTGACCTTTACAGAGAACAGATTCCAGCCCTGGTTTCACACCAGGTTTTTTTTTCCATTATCACTGTTATTACTGGTATTAGTATCACTGTAGAAGTGATTAAAAGGTCCTGGATGTCTTATTAAAATAGTCTGGATCTACCTCCTTCTTCAGCATCAAGATACAATCTGTTGTTTTATAAATGGGAACCATCTTCCTGGAAATTAAATTTGAAGTATTGCCTGTTCCTCTTTTCCTTGTGAAATACAGGCACATTTTGCTGTTTAAATTGCACATAAGAAATATTCGAAATATTTGAAGCAGAGAAAAAAATAGTTATTACTAAATGCTGAACACTCCCCAGATCTACTCATAAAATGTGAAAATAATAAGAGAGCAGCAACAAACAACTCCTCAAAACTCTCGGGGAGGTTGAGGAGAGAGATCCCTCATGGAAGTCAACAGTTTTGGTCCCTACATCTATTTTCAGGTGCTCATTTCAGCACAGGATTATGATTTTCCAAAAGGACTGGTTTAGCTTCAATTGTGGAAAAATGCATTTTTGTTTCCCGAGATAGCCCAGCAGTTTAAGTGTGAATGTTTGTGTCTCAGAGCTCTTTTCCGTATCCCCCACTAAATAGGAATTCAAAGAGTCTTAGGTGTAGATTAAACGCTTTCGAAAATCAATTCTAGGCTGGCATAGAAGTCAACCAGTCTGACCTCGTGATTACAGACTAAACACTTCCTTAGGAAGCAAAGTGGAGCAATATTTCATGTTTCAATGATTATTGAGATAGCCCCACCACAAATAAAAATGAGAAACCATGGCAATATTTTAAAAAGTTTGTCTAGGGATAATTGCATGAGGAATTAAAAGAGGCCTCATCAGAGGGGCGGGATATTGTAGTATTAAAATCCATTAACAAAAGGCAGTATCCAAGAAACAGCTCATCCAAACTCTAACAAACACTTCGGATCTCATGGAGCTTTGAGAAAAAGAGAATCATATAACTCAGTTTCTACCTGATTACTCTGATTTTTTTACTTCTGGAACCTTAATCTCAAGACACAAAATGGCAAAGGGAGCAGCAGCGAGATATGTGCTTATCCTAATGGCTAAAGAGCCTCTTCCAAACTGCCTTGGGACTGATACAAAAATAGGCTCCTTCCATTCCATATTCCTGAGGACAGAGCTCAGATCTAATGCCCAAGCACTCCTGTGCCTTGCAACAGCATTTTTATTTTCCTTCTTACCAGTGTCAATGGCAGGGTAACCCCAGAGCTTTCACATAAACGTTTGCCTTGGTTTGATCCTCTAAATGTGCTAGCCAGTAATTAAATCCAGTTTGTATTTTTAAAGTGCACATGGAGCACTGTTACACACAGAGCCAAACTGCCTTGCATTTGTCTCCACCATCTCTCAGTTCTGGGAAATCCATAAATTCATTTGTCAAAGGTAAAAATACTCCAGCAAAACTCCTTCTAAATCTTTTGAAATGGTTTGTTCAAACTCTTGACATAGCGTTTTGCTCTAAACAAATTTCTAGACAACCCTGTGATTTTCCATCTCAAAATATACTGTTTCCCTGCCATGAAACTAGAACAGAGGGTCTAAGAGAAAGGAAATTATTAAGCATTCTAGTGGGTTTTTTTCCAACAAAAACTAAGATAGAGGTCAATGAATAAGTATGTGCAGGCTGGAACTTAAATCCTCTGGGGTGACTGTAGGCTAATTAATAATTAATGCCAGAGACATGGTGTTTGAAATGCAGATGTGATAACTGGAGGCCTGGCAAAGCTGTTCAGAGGAAGCAGATTTGGATGCTATAGGGAATAGGCACTCCCTTGCCGGCTGGCTCTGAAAGCAGACCTGGGTGCAAAGCAGGGCCTATGGTTTAGATTATATTCCCCTCAGCTGTTAATTACCTGAACCTACTTTGAAGTTTTTCTCTTTTTATCCTCTGCATGAAAAGAGATTGGTTCAGCCAAGGGACTTGAAAAAATGATCAAATACATGGAGTAGAGGAGGGGAATAGAACTTCAGATATAAAAAAGATAAGGAAGAAAAACACTCAGGGAAACACACAGGAACATATTAGGAAGTGCCCGAGTGTGGCTCGATGTTTCAAGCGAGTTGTGCTGCTCTAAGTTATTTCAGCCATTAAGCAGAACCCCCCCGTGTTTTAGGAACAGATTTGTTAAAAGGGATCTCTTGCTGTATGTATAGAGTTTACAGTAATTATTTGATGAAGGTACCATAGGTGATTTCCTATGCTATTTTTAATTCAATAAAGTCATTTAAACCTCCTTGTGTTTGGGGCTATTTAATGAGGTGTGCAACATTAGCAGAATCACCAATGAGCTGTTACTACAAGTATTCAGATTTTGCTAAAAAACGCTCATTTTTGCCAAGGAGAGAGACGGGCACAGGCTGGGCTCCTCTCTGGCACTGCAAGGAGAGGGGGCAGGCGCCCTCAGCACTGAGGCTCCTTGGGCCTCCGGGGGGCACCTGAGGGCAACTGAACCATTTCACAGCCAGTGGGGAGTGGGGTGGCCCAGCGGGCCCTGGCACAGGCAGGGGTGGGGAGGCAGGGGAGTGGGGATGAAGACACAAGCAGGCGTGGTGAGGATGAAGATAGAGGGACGCGGGGGCGATGGCGATGAAGGCAGCGGTGGCAATGCTGGGGGGCAGACAGAGGTGATGGGGATGAAGTGGGGGGGAGGCACAGGTGATGAGGATGAAGACTATGGGGAGGATGCTGCCCGCATCCCACACGGGAAGTGTTTGGGATAACGCAGAAGCTCCCCCTGAGCTCAGGGAAACACCCCGTGACCAAAGGGAGTGTGGGGGACCCTCTTGCGACACCGCTGTCCCAGCGAAGGAGCCGCAGGGTGCGCGGGGCCGGTCCCCCGGTGCCCCGGTCCCGGTGCGGGCTCCCCGGGCGCTGCCGGCCCCGCTCGCCCGGAGGCGCCCGGGTCCCTGCGGTCAGAGAGGCCGCGGAATCGCCTCTTGCCCTGGCTCGCTTTGCTGTGGCACATCGTTCCCTTTTCAAAGCGACTCCAGAGTCGCTTTTTTTGACGCTCTTCCCCGCTCGTTAGAGCCCGCCCGTTCACTAAAACCCTTTGAACCAGAGGGAAGACAGTGGTATAATAATTTTTTTCCTTGCTCTTCCTTTTTTTTCTTTTTTTCTTTTTTTTTCCTGCAGTAGGGTGAAGCAATCTCTGATGAACTCAGGGCTGGCTGTGTTTAAAAATTAATTGGAAAATGCCCGTCTTCAAGGCGCAGGCGTCTCGCGTTTACGCCTATCACCTTGGCATCGCGGCACAGCTTCTCCTCCTGCTGATGCGGAGAACCCACCTCGGCCCAAAACAAAAATTTTTATCCATTTTTCTCTTTCCCAGCATCGTCTTTCACCGTGACGTAAGGAACACGCGGCTGTACTACAGCCTTACGCATAGGTGTACACCTGTGTGATGCTCTGGCTCCTTTGAGGGGTAATCCCCGCTGCCGCCGGGTTCTCCAGCCCTGGAATAGTTACCTGCGGCTGAAGCTCCCAGGTGAAGGGGATGAGTCCGTCCCAGGGCGGAAAATGCCTCGATTTCCGCCAAAACGGGCGTGGGAAGAGCCTCCGTGTCTGCGTCACGGGCGTGGGGTGGCCCGGGAGAGCCACGCCTGGGGGGGAGAGGGGCTTTTAATGGAATCACAAAAGCCACACGGTTCCCTATTAAATCCTGCTAATTTTCTAGGTGAAGGCTGTGAAGTGTATGTGAGGAAGCATTAAAAGGGAATTGAATTTGCATTCCTTATGCTACAGGCACATGTTTACATGACCTTTAAAACAGAATTAAAGCTGTATCATCAGCAGCTGTAGGCAATTCACATTACTAAGGCAATCAAATCAGAAGGCTAAACTAACTATAAAACATAAATTAAACTGATAGAGAATCATCCTAATTCACTAGGTTTACTTGCAATTTACTTATCCGCTACTAGTAATTTCTAAACAGTTTGGAGAAGAGGCAAATAGGAAATACTTGGATGTGGCACTTCAAAAACGCGTTGTCCGAGGGGGAGAGCCGGCTCTCCCGGGGTTCTCCATCAGGGAGCGCGGGGATAACACGGGACCCCAGGGCTCCACGAAGGGCCTGCAAACTGATACCTGCATGGCTAAAGCCCAGCTTTGTGAGTTGGCTCAAGCCCCCCCGGAGTCCTTTCCTCTCTGGAGCACCCTCAGAGACGCCGTTGATTTTCTAAAATATGAAATAACTCAATATCCAATACAGCTCGCGTTGCACCGCTGCCTTCTGCCCCCTCCCCCATCCCCAGAGGGACACTTTCCAATGTCTGAAGCACGGTAAAAAAACCCACAAAAATCGATACCGCCGGTGATTTCATTAAAAGTTTGCAGAGTGCCTTTCCCAGTCTCCGCTCCGGCGCTCCCGGGCGGAGCGGGGCGGGCTCCGGGCACCCCCTGCCCCGGGCAGCCCCCACTTTGATTTATTCCCATTTATTTCTCGCAGCCGAGGGCTGTCTCCCCCGCTTTGATGGCGACTCTCCCGTGTGCGCTTCCCCGTGCCCCGGGGCCCGCGGTGATTTATCGCCCGTCCCCCCTCCCCCTGAACTTTTCCCCCGCAGCCCCCGGGACCCCCCGCCACGGGCAGGGCACGGAGGGGAAGGGATGCTGCAGCCTCCGGAGCCTTTCACCGGGAGTCTGCTGGGCGGGGGGGAGAGAAAAAAAGCTGCCAGGAGGTGCCAGGGAACCGCACACGCCGGGGATGGAGCGGATGGAGCTTTTGCAGGGGCTGTTGGGGTTTTTGGGGGGGGGCCCACGGAGGGCTCGCGGTCTCGGCCACGCGTGACAGAACGACACCCAGCCTGCCTCACCATCACCATCACCATCCTGCACTGCCCAAGCGCGATTCTCGAAGGAAACATCTTTTAGCAACGCAGCCTGGCCTGAAAGTTCGTTTTTATAACAGCTTTGGTTGGCGCGATCTGAATGAAGCGGGGAGGAAACTTTCCACCGAGCTGTAAACACACGAAGGTCTGTCAGAAAACCAAGAATTAGCAGCAGCATCTACGTATTTATAAACGTAAATCTAGGGATGACGAGGCGCTTCAAAATGCAGGAGGCGTTTCAATCCCTCTGCGAGATCAGGAGCATCGCTGGATGCTTTGCACGCCGAGTGCTACAGCTGGAAAAGCGTATAGTTAAATAAATAATAAATAAATAAATAAAAGGGAAAACACAACACATGAACACAAACCCCACATGGAAATCGCTCGGTAAGCTACCAAACAGCAACGCAGGTATTTATCATCCAAGGAACAGAGGGATTTGTCTTCAATGTCTCATTAGTCAACAGAGGTTAACTAGCGAGCCGGTTAGTGCGTGTTCAAATCCAGCCCATTCTCCTTTAAATATGTCTGAGCAGAAATCTGTCCGGTCGGGAATTGTATTTGGATTATTTCTAAAGCACAGGCGGGATGGCCTCTGGGGTGGCAGGAGCTGGGTGCGACCCCCCGCGCCCAGGGGCTGGGGATGCCCATCTCTGACCGCATCCCCCCGTTTGCTGGGAGAAGCTTCACAGGAAAAAAAAAAAAAAAACAAAACACAACCAACAACCAAAAAAACACGGGTTTTCGGTCCGGGATGAAACCAGCGCGTTCTTGTCATCACGCCTGTTTGAATGGCACGGTGAGGAAAGTGCCTACGTAAAAGGGAAGGGATCGGCATTGTTGTGGGGTCTATTAACTCCTGCCGTGACCTCAGGAGCTGCCACGCACCGCCCGAGCAGGAGAGGGGAGCGGGGCCGCAGCCCCTTCTCCCGCTGCCTCTCCCCATCCACACTTCTCCACTAGACACAACAAAACCCGACCTTTCAGTTCGTGGATTTCATAAACGGCGAGACCGGTCCCGCAGTAAAAATGTGCACTTTGGAGAGACTTCCCGGAATATTTATGGTTTTTCGCTCCATCAACCAAATGTTCGAGACAAGACCTGCTAAAACCGACCCAGCTCAAAAATAACAGTGACCTGAACATGACGGGGTAGTGCACGAATGAACGACATTTTTTTTTCCCGCAGCAAGTACATTTTCCAAACATCAACAACGTGGAAAAAAAGATATTAATGATAATAATAATAATAACAATAAGGGGCGATTCGAGCAGAGGAGCAAGGAGTCGCCCAAACCGCTTCGGAAATCGCAGCAGTTAGAATACAAATACTATTTACCTTGTGATTTTTTCTGCCCGGGACTGGCTTTATTGTCCCTCCCTGGACCAGCCCAGCCGCAGCCACGCTCCCTCCGTGCCGGGCTCTTTGCTGCCGGGCTGGTGCTGGGAGAGATTTGGGGGGGGGGGGGGGCCCCGCATTCATTCTTACATTAGGACTAGTTTAATTTGCAATCTGTCAGTCCATCTCCTGGCTGTGGCTCGGAGATGGCAGTGTGGCTCTCTCCCTCCTCTCTCCCTGCTCAGCATTTACTCACGTTCAAGAGCAGCCAACAGAGACCGGAAAAAAAAAAAAAAAAAAGGAACTAATTGAGCTTGTGTCGGTATTGGCTAATTTCTGCTAATACTCTGTAAATTCCTTTTTGCTTCCTAAGCTTCCCCCACGCTGGTTAGGTGTTCCCAAAGCCTCTCCGGAGCTCCAGGAGCCGGTTTTTCAGCCCTGATGGGTGGCTGGGCTTCAGCAGGAGCCCCAGCGCCTGGATGTACACAATGCAAACCTTAACTCCTGGCTCCAGAAACGGTTAAATTGCCCTTTCCCAGCCCCCACCCCCGTTATGATTGACTCTGTTTTTAAATTTGCACTTGTTCCCACCAAGCGCAATCTAACTCGTCCTGTCTCTAAAGTGAACTTGTGTTGAAGGTGAAGTTTTCAATATAGAGGTCACGACACCGAGGCACAGCTTACCGCTCCGAGCTTCATGCTGTATTAAACACAATCAAAACGAACCCCTTTTAGACCTTTTTTTTTTTTTTGTCTCTCCTTCCCCTCCCGCGGATGAACAATGAGAGGAGGGGGAGGAAAAAAAAAATCTCTTAAATATAATAAAATCAGCTCTGTCACGATAATAAGCGCGTCCCTCCCGCTCCTGGGTTCAGGTCCCAACCTCCAGCCCATGGAGCCGGTGGGGGACATCAGCGCATCCAGACCAGAGCTCTTAAAGGGGAATGTGTGGGGCTGGAGCGGGGAGAGCCAGCCCTGCCCCACGCGTGGGTGACACCGCCGCTGCCACCGAGGGGACGGCGACGGCCGAGCCACGCACCCGGGTGATCCCAGCAAGCCCCGGGCCGCCTGTGCCAGGGGGACTCGACACAATCCCAGCTCCTGCACTTCAAAGCGGGGCGTTCTCTATAGCGACTTCTCGCTGCCCCAGGACGGTGGCTGCCTCCAGCTATTGTGCGAGCTTTTTCACGCCAAAGATTTAGCAGAAAAAATAGATATTAAAGCGAGTTATTTGCTGAGGAAAGGCGGGTCTCTCCGGGGCGGGGGCACCCAGAGCCAAAGGGCTCGAGCGCACAGTCCGAACCCAAAAACTTTTTTTGAATTTTTTTTTTAATAAAAAAAAAACTTTAATGGGTTTCGGTCTATGAAAAATAAGTTACAAATTCTTGCAACAGTAGCTTTGCATGTACTTATTTTTCTCCCATGTCCAGACGGGGTCGGCTATTGAATAAGGCTCTTTTATTCTGCATGGGGCAGGGGATTTGTGGCCATGGTCCCCCTTTTATTCCTCTCTCTATGGAAACCCAGATCATGGGGAGAAATATGCGAGGCTGAATAAAGAAAAGCAGCAGAAAGGACCGCTTGAGAGCGGCATCTGTTACACTTGGGAAGTTAGACTGACAGGAAAGAGCTAAAGAAACCCTCTCCAGCAGATTAGTTAGAACAGCAAAAAGATTTAACTATATGCAGATAAAAACACTATAAAATCCACCATACTCTGCTATAGGCGAGGTGAGAGCCGCCTCGGCAGGAGCAGAGCCGGGCTCTGCCTTAGCTACATTTGCAGCAAAGATTAAAATGGGACGTTCGGGGTTTTATTTCCCTGCCAGAGACTCTGCCTTAATTAAACGGCGGATCTGAACATCTATTTTCACGGGCAATGGGATTTGAAAAATTGTTTCGGAAGCTAAAGTGCAAATTAATTTTAAATAATTTAGTTACGTTTTTATACAGTGCGGATTTGATGTTGTTGTGGGGGGGGGGTTGGTGGGGGGTTTTTTTTTTCTTTTTTTTTTTTTTTTTTTTCCCCGCGGGCTCCGGTGATGTTTATTTCGAGGAGCTTGTGAAGGCGGAGAGTGGGGAAGAGAAAAAAAAAAAAAAAAAGGAAAGGGGGGAGGGAGGAAAAAAAGAAAAAGGGAAAAGGGAAAAAAATAAAAAGGAAAGGCTAAAAAAACCAACAAGGAAGAGGCTGCTGCTATAACTCCTTCCCTGCCCTCCCCGCGCACGGGCGGGCTCGGCCGCGGAGCTGCGCGCCCCGCACCGCCCGCACAGCCCAGCGCCGGGAACGCGGCTCCAGCAGGGACATTCCCATCTCCCGACCCTCCCGCTGACCCCCCCGCCACAACCCCCCCCACCGCCGCCCCTCTACCCGCAAACTTCATTTTTTATTTACTTTTCCTTATTTTTTATTTATTTTCCCGGTCGCCCCCCCCTCCCCGCACCCCCGCGGGTGCGCAGCGCAGCGCTCGCCCGCCGGGGACCCGCAGCGTCCCCGATATATCGCGATCTTGCCCCAGCCAGGCAGCCCGCTCTGCTCCTCGCCACCCAGCCCTGCCTTTACCCCTCTCACACGCTGCCCCGGCGAGAAATTATTGTGATTATTATTATTATAATGAGGAAAGCGATGGGACCCGGCTCCGAAGGAACCAGAGGAGCGCTCACCTTATTTAGATCTATTTTCTCATTTTCTTGAATTTTCTTCAGATCTGTCTTCTCAGAGAAACTAATGCCTTAATGACTTTCTGGTAGCTGCAAGCCTTCTTTTATTTCTGCTAAATATATGAAAATGTATGCAAATTTAAATCAAGCTTAACCTAGGAGCTCTTGCAATATATTTAATGGAATTTCAAACCAATAAGGGGACTCTGATGCAGTCTTCTGGAAGTGCAAATATAATTACGCAGCTCGGTTACCTCCAAAACGATGCAGGGAAAGGTCATTTTGGAACTCGGGAGACGGTCGGGGGTCCCGGGGCTGCGCCTCTCCCCGCCCCGCCGGGGCTCCGCGGGTGCGGAGCTCTGCCCGCCGGGCCCGAGCGAGCCGGGGGGCTCCGCGCCCCCCCCCCCCCCCCCGGGGGGGGGGGGGGGGGGGCCTGGGGACCGCACGCGTTTTTTCCCCATTCTTTTCCCTTTTCTCACGGCTTTTTCCCCTTTTTCTCCTTTTCCCCCCGGTTTTGCCCTGCAGCCCGCCCGCCAGGCGCGCACCGGCGGCGCGCCGCGCCCGCGCTGCGAACTTTGAGGAGCATCCACCGGGATTTACCGGCGGCGAGGCCGGGAAGCTCCTTTTTGGGGCTGTTTTTTATTATTTGGAGCTTTTCTCAGATTTTTCCTCCCGACCGAGCGCGGCGGCAGCGCACGGCCCGGGGCAGGCGGGGACGCGCGGCTCGGGGCAGCCGCAACGGGGGAGGAGCGGAGCGGGCGCCGCGCACCCGGAGCGCGCCCGGGCCGGCGGGCGGGGGCAGCGCCGGGGTGGTCCCGCGGGGCTGCCGCCGGGGCGCCGCCGTTTAACCTCTGCCCGCCGCTAATCGCTCCCCATTTAAGCCGTGCCCCCCGCGCCCCCCCGGTCCCAGGCGCTCCCCATTTAAGCCGTGCCCCCCCTCGGGCCCCTCCGCTCCCCGCCCGGCGCGGAAGGAGTTAAGCGACGGGGCCGCCTCGCGCCCGGCCCCCGGTGCCGGCGGAGTGATTCACTTCCTGCCTCGCGCCCGCGCGGCCCCGCGGCCCCGCCCCCCCGCGGGCTCGCCCCGCCCCCGCGCCGCGGCCATTGGCCCGCTCGGCCGGCGGCGCGCTCCCATTGGGCAGCGCCGGTGCCAGTCCTGGCGCGGCCGCCGGCGGGCCGCCGTGCCGGTGGATGTCAAAGGCTGGCGCGGCGGCGGCGGCACAGTATAACTCGTGGGGCTGCCGCGGCCATGGCCACAGCCGCCTCCAACCCCTACGGCCTGCTGGGCGCCGGCGCGCTCGCCCACGCCGAGGGCGCGGGCATGCAGCAGGGCAGCCCGTTCCGCAGCCCGCAGAAGCTGCTGCAGAGCGAGTACCTGCAGGGCGTCCCCGGCAATGGGCACCCGCTGGGGCATCACTGGGTGACCAGCCTGAGCGACGGCGCGCCCTGGCCCGCGGCGCTGGCGGGCGGCCCGCTGGAGCAGCCCGACGTGAAGCCGGGCCGCGAGGACCTGCAGCTGGGCGCCATCATCCACCACCGCTCGCCCCACGTCTCCCACCACTCGCCCCACGCCAACCATCCCAGCGCCTGGGGCGCCAGCCCGGCGCACAGCGCCTCGCTGGCCGCCCCCCCCGCCGCCGCCGCCGCCGCCGCCGCCGGGCAGCCCCTGAACGTGTACTCGCAGGGCGGGTTCGCGGTGGGCGGTATGCTGGAGCACGGAGGGCTCACCCCGCCGCCCGCCGCCGCCGCCGGGCAGGGCTTGCACCCGGGGCTGCGGGGCGAGGCCGGCGGCGAGCACGGCGAGCTGGGCGGCCACCACTGCCAGGACCACTCGGACGAGGAGACGCCGACCTCGGACGAGCTGGAGCAGTTCGCCAAGCAGTTCAAGCAGCGCCGCATCAAGCTCGGCTTCACCCAGGCCGACGTGGGGCTGGCGCTGGGCACCCTCTACGGCAACGTCTTCTCGCAGACCACCATCTGCCGCTTCGAGGCCCTGCAGCTCAGCTTCAAGAACATGTGCAAGCTGAAGCCGCTGCTGAACAAGTGGCTGGAGGAGGCCGACTCCTCCACCGGCAGCCCCACGAGCATCGACAAGATCGCGGCGCAGGGGAGGAAGAGGAAGAAGCGGACCTCCATCGAGGTGAGTGTCAAGGGCGTGCTGGAGACGCACTTCCTCAAGTGCCCCAAGCCGGCCGCCCAGGAGATCTCCTCGCTGGCGGACAGCCTGCAGCTGGAGAAGGAGGTGGTGCGGGTCTGGTTCTGCAACCGGCGGCAGAAGGAGAAGCGCATGACCCCGCCGGGCGAGCAGCCGCAGCACGACGTGTACTCGCACGGCGTGAAAACGGACACGGCCTGCCACGACCTCTGACCGCGGGCTCCGGCCACGGGACTGCCCGGCCGCGGGACTGCCCGCCGGGCTTTAACTTATGGTTTCGGGAGACGCGGCGAGGGGTCCCCGCCCGCCGCCGCCTCGGCAATATTTTTTTTCCTCTCTCCGACCTTTCCGCTGATCACACACGGTGTTTACTCGCAGACAAGGTTTGTTTTCGGTCTCCGCTAGGACGAAGGAAAAAAAAAAAGACAAAAAAACCCACCACAAAACAAAATCCAAACTAAAAGGAAGAAAAAAAAACCAGAAAAAAAAAAAAAGGAAAACCCACGGAAAAAATAGAAAATTTAAAAACAAAACAAAAAAAAAAAAGAACGAAAAACCCGACAGAAAAGGAAAGACAGATGTGTGCCTATGAATAACCTTCCAGCGCCTTGGTTATATCAGCTGTATTTCAGGTGAATCTGTTTTACAATAGACTAGTTTTGCATTTTTAAAGACTTATATAGCGTTTTTAAATGTCTGAGGTGTTTTACTACAAACTGTACACAATATTTGTGACCTAATTTGTATCGAATTGAGCAGTCCAAACGTTCCTCCCTTCCCCACGCACCGGCAATGTCACCCAGCGGGGCCGGAGCAGGGCGGCCGCGGCCCTTCCTCACCCCCCCGAGGAGATGGGGCTCCCTCCGCGCCCGCGGAGCCCCGCACCGATGTGAAGAACAGGCTTATTCGTTGCAGCTTTTTCCTTCATTTTCAAGAACTTCCCAACACCGTAGAACGGTCTGGTCATAAGCCTGACCTCCCCCCTTCTTCTCCCAAGGAAAAAAAAAATTATATATATATATAATAATTATTTCTAAGAGATTTACCCGAAATTAAGCATCACAACCAAACCCGTGGCATTTGCCAGTCTTTTTCTTTCCGAAGATGAGTTGGGCTTTTTGATCAGCGCCAGACTGAGAGGTCTGTAGTAAAACACCTTTATCCTTCTGCGCTTTCGCTTCGGAAATCGGTTTCTCTGTATTTTGTTTCGACAGCTAGGGGAACGGGGTGCCGGGGGGGGGGGGGCGGGAGGGAGGGAAGGGGACAGAAAACGCCCGCATTTGGTTCACGCTGAGCTTCTTTCCGCGTCACAGGGAGATGCTGGATTTGTGGAAAAGCTTTTCTAGGGGGGAGGGAGGTAGGAAAAAAATAATCATAATAATCACCGACAAAACAGGGAGAAAAAAAAACCCCAACCACCAAAACAAAGTCACTAAAATGCTAACGCCGGGAGCCGTTTTTTGGGCACAGGGAAGTGCTGAGCTGTACCCGCCCCCTCTCCCCCTGTCCCTCCCAGCCCGTGGCTGTGTTGTCCCTAAGGGCGGGGGGGTGCGGTGGCCACGCACCCACCCGCGAGGGGTCCGTGTGTGTGTGTCTGTCTGTCTGTCTGTCTGTGTGCGTGCACCCCCGAGCCCCGCGCTGCTCCCGCACTCCCGGGGCCGCCGGGCAGGGTCGGGCCGGGCTCCCCCCGCTCCCGGGGCTGCACCCGCGGCCCCCCGAGGGCCGGGCCGGTCCCCGCTCCGCAGCTCCCGCACAGCACCCCCTCCTCCTCTCCCCGCCCTCCTCCAGATTTTTTCCTTTCGACATTTATATTTTTCAAGTATTTTTCAGTAAGCGCTAAAAAAAAAAAAAAAAAGAAAAGAAAGAAAGAAAAAAAAAAAGAAAAAAAAGAAATTAAGAGGAAAAAAAAAAGAAAAAAAAAACTCGACACTGAGAACCTGCCTATTTCTGCCAACTTTATAACTGTACAGTTTTGTATATTAAACGTTTTTTGGAAGTTATTAATTTAAAGAAAGATCATTTAGTTTATTCATTTAGTAACTGATGTATAATAAACGCTATTTTCATTAAAGGTTGCTTTTTTCAACTATTTTATCCAAAATTGCCTATTGCAGTTGCCAACAATTATTTATTTTCAATAAATTCCGCATTATGTTTAAAAAAAAAAAAAGAAAGAGAAAAAAAAAAACGTTTCAGAAAGAAACAACAAAAAAAAAGAAGCCTAAATAGGTGTCGGATAAAAATAATAACGAAACACACGAGTGGCTGTAACGTTTGGTTGTCGACGAGTTTTAGTCAAGGGGTTTATATTGACGCAATATTTTATTGTTGTAAAAGGAAAAAAAAAATTTAAAAAAAAAAAAGGTTTAAATAAACATTTTTACGAAAGAAAAACAAAATAGATGGAAAACTGCGGGTGCGTGGTTTGTGCGCTGGCCGAGCCGGGGTGCGGGGACTCCTCCGACCCCCCCAGCCCCGGGCACGGCCAGGGGGGCTCGAGGGGCCGATCCCGGCAGTGCCGCTGACACCTGCCGGGGCTTTGGGGTGGAAAAAGCGCTTTTGGGGTGGAGAAAGGTCTGTGCGGCTTTTGCGGGGCGTGTGTCCATCGCCGGAGCCGCGTGTCGGTGCGTTCCGTTTGTATCAATATTTGTGCGCGTCCCGGGGATGTCCTCGCTGCCCCCGCGCAGCCCCCGCGGCCCCGGCTGGGGGTCCCGGCCCCGCCGAGCGGCAGCGAGCGGGGCACCGGGGAAGTTTCTTTTGTTCCGCCCGTCCCCCCGCCCACCCTGCCCGGGCCGCGGCCGCCGGGAGCGGAGGGGCCGCGGGGGCCGCAGCGCCGAGCCCCGAGCCCCGTCCCCGCCCCGGGCCGCCCCCCGCTCCCCCCGGCGTGCGGGAGGAACAATAACAATCACATCTAACGGGGTGAAACGGGGAGGCTCCGGCCCCGGCAGCCGGGTGGGTGCTGGGGGAGGCAGGGAAGCAGCAAAAACTTCAAGGGATCGCCAGCGAAACGGCCTTTTATTTTTTTTCTTTTCCCCGTTTCTGAAGCTGAACGTTGGAGAAAACAATACCCAACCCTTCTGCCAGCAGTGTAGGGGGGAAAAAATTACCTTTAGGAATCCTGCGAAGCGACCCGAGCAGGGAGCGAGCTCTCGTCTTCAATAACCAGCAGCAGCATGCGAGTGGACAGGCGCCTTCCCACTGCACTGCCAGCACACCAACCCTCCTGTACCTGGGAGCAAGAGGGATTTGGGATGTGAACAGTGGGCGATGCATTGTTTCTGAACCATAAAAGTGATTTATTTCATTGGTAAATCTCTGTGAGCTGCAGCGCCGCGGCCTTGGGGGCAACGGGCCTGCGGCCGCCCCTGCGCTGGGCAGCGAAGCCCGGCTGCCTCCGCAGCGGGACCACGACCTCCAGCTCTCTCCAGAAGGATTACAGCAGCAGGAGAAGGAAATATAACCCCCAAAACCCATTTTTTCAGTCAGCTCCAGGAACAGGATGAATGTGGCGTGGGGACCAAACCAGGAGTAAACAGCCGTGGTTTGTAAACAGCCCCGGCTGAGGACACGGAGGAAAAGCTCCAGCTTAGAACAAGCCCTGCGTGGTCACGGTGGCTCTGAACATGCAGGGCCCTAAGAGGCAAAGCTCTTAAAGGCAGCCTTGGTTTGGAGGAGGGACAGAAGGCGTTTCACTGAAATTAGCCCGTTTTAGAGCCCTTTGGCTGCTCTGTAAATACAACCACAGCGAGGGCTGGGTTATGTCTTATTTTAAAACAAATTAGGTTGAGACAAAAGAGATGCAATGAAAGACGAAATCAAGTAAGTTTATAAACAGAAGCATTTCAAAGGCTGCTGGAAAGCTGGAGAAAATAGGAGAATTTTGTTTAAAGAAAAGAAAATCTCTGTTGGTTATTGCCCATCGATTTCAGTGTTCCTGCGAGCAAAAGGAAACTCTTTTGTGCCACCTAATGTTAAGTACAGATCACTGTTGTCTTCTTCACTGCCCATCATCCATGGTGAGCGTGGGGAGGCCTCGGGGTGCTGAGCCCATCAGGGTGGAGCTCAGCATCCCAAAGTTCAACCAAACCAAGGGCAGAGAGAGAAACTTCAGCTTCACAGTTACCTTCTGAATTTAGGGATTTTTTTAAAAAAAGACCTCAGGAGGGGGTGGAGAGAAGCACGGGGTAGAATCATAAGAATGAGAGACTCCAAATTTGGGCTTTGTTATAAAAAAGTAGCTCCAGAACGAGCACATCCAGGGTTTACATAAGCTGCCCACCACCAAGCTCCATCTCAGCAGCCTCTGGGCTTGGGGGAGCTTCTCCCTCCGCTCTCCTCAAGAACCCAAGTGGCCTGGCCTTTGCACACCCGTGTCTCCCAGCTGGAAGAATTTTGGTGTGTACTTAGCAGCCATTCACATTAATTTAGTATGTAAATATCTCACACAATCGTTTAAAGAAAGGGCTGAAAGCAAGCGTTTCTCTGAAAACAATAAATTGCACTGGTTTTGTGATTTTAATGGTGAGTGTTAAACATCTTTAGCAATTTTTGAGGCTGAATCTTCCATACTTTTCATGTTATACTAAAAAACAAAGAAACAGAGGCTTCCTTTGGGTTAAATTTTAAATGCTTGTAAGCTGTGCTCTTTAAAGATGGCCAGGACATGGGAGAGGGTTCTCTTGGAAGCAAAAAATTACTAAAAGTAAGCAGAGGTGCCATTCATTATAGATCATTCAAAATATGGACTAGTCAATCCATATCTAGACTATATTTGACCAAGATGTTTTAAAAATCTCTTAAAATCAAGTATTTTGATTTTTCCTTTCTGTATTTTTAGGTAAGAGCAACCTGGTCTTCTTGGGCTGCATCCATGTACCAAAACCACCACTGATTTTAGGGCAGATCCACATGTGGATGGAGGCACATTTAAAACCTCAGTCCTTCCCCCAGGAGCACATGGGGCTGGAGGTGGATGCCCTGATCCCAAAACCCAGACAAAATTCATTCCTTTACTCACCAGAGCAGCTTTTCTGTAATCCAGTAAGCTCACGCAAATGGAGTTATTAATTAGTCCTTGCACAATTGAATTCCAAGGTTCCATCCTAGAAAAAAAAAAAAATATACAATATTTCAGGCAGGTGACCGATCCTGCTCAATATCACCCCAAAAAACTCACAGACATCAGGGCCTACATTTGTACTCCCTTTCCCCTTTTTCCAACATCCTGTAACCAATAGACTGGAAAGGCTCCACAGCAATTACATATTTAGGATATGTGATAGCTGCAGTTAAGATCTTTACGACTGATTGCAGGATAAAATTTACTTCAAATGTGCAAGAGCCCATTTTTAAACCTCAGTCTTTCAGCTGCTTTGCATTATAGATATTCCAAAGAATCAAAAGCAATTAGAGCGTACAAAGTCTAAATGGTAAATAATTTCCAAATCAAAACCTTTATTAAAGCAATAAGCATCTATTTTTGTTAACACTGTAAGAGATGGAAAGGGCCGAAGTAAAGAACTTTTGGTTTAATGTCATGGAGAGAAAGTCAGATATCTATGCTGAAGAGCAGTGTAAGAAATCTCACCCCAAGTGGGTTTTGGGTTGAGTTTGAAACACTTGGGAAAGCAGGACAAGCAAAAGGATTTAAAACTCCCATTTTCTGTGGTGGGAATGAGTAGGGATGGTTTGCACACGCCTGAGATGGGATCTGTAGGTGGATCCGTGGCTCCCGATTCCCAGCGAGCGCCTCGGCGGCTTGCAAATATTTGTAGAATCACGTCCTTAATTAGAGTGGTAAAACACTATTAAATCTTGGGATGGGAGAGAAAGAGCAGAGCAAGGAAGAGCTGTCACTGGTGAGAGCCTGTCAACAAGAAGTTAAAAAGCCAATGGTAAATCTCATTTCTGGGAGCTCTGGGTTTGCGGAGCCATCGACCAGCGGCTCTGGGCTCGGCGGCTCCTGATCGATGTTCTGCTGGCACAGAGCACCATGCCGAGGAGCCGTGGTCTGCTGAAGGAGCTTTGAAAATGGGGGTATTTCAAACAGGGACTGTGAAAAGCTGTGCAGCAGCTCTCCTCACCCCTGGTGTTATTTAGACACCCAAAATGCTGCTCCATTATTCCCTCGCTGGATTTTATTTTATTTTTTTTTAAACGATGCCAGTCCTTGATTTCTGTGCTTTGAGTACAAATAATATTTATCCAGCATAGAAGCACCATTTCTGAACCCAAGTTGTTTTCCTTTTTGGCCAAAGCATGAAGTTTTGTTTTGCATATTCATCTTCAGACTTTGGGAAGGAAAAATCAAATCAAATCAGCCAACTGACCTTACTCACCAAAAAATGGCTGGGGGAGATGAGAGTGTCTGAGCTCCCCTGCCATCCCTGAAGGGCAACTGGAGGTAACACGAGCTGCTCCCCATCCAGGGCTTGTACTTCTGTCCAGATTATGGGATTAGTCTCTGTTACATCTATCTACAGTTGGGAACTTGTGATCCAGTTAAAGCAGCTTGAAAGGCGCCCAGCAGGTGCTGGGGGTCCAACTCTGCGGCACAAATTCTGTGAGTTACGGGGGCAAAGCAGGGCTGGCCTTATGCCGGGCTTCCCGAGGCTCCACACAGCTAGGGGAGACAGGGAAAAAATCAAAATCCTGCCAGAAAGCACTCCCAGACAGGGAAAATCACCCACAGCCTCTTTTTTCCACCCTAAATCTTGAAATGGAGTTGCTAATGCTTAAATACAAACACTGTCAGATGTGAGTTGATGATTCTTTGCTGCTCCACACACATCACACGGACACAGGGGATCTCCTACACCTCAGAAATGCTAATTCAGCTCTGGAATTCTGAGTTTGCAGAAACTGTCCTGTAAATGTCATGGGGGATTACCAAATCTACAAAGATTATAGCTCTGCATACATTCAGACTATTGATTTAAAACTTTATTATCTTTGATACAAATTCTTCACAAAGGAAACAATTCAGCAGTGGGAATTCTGTCCATGTCAAGCTTTTGCAGGGTTGAATCCTTCTGTACAAATCCTGTTTTCAATAGAGTGGGCAGATCTCTGTAGGTGATGCTACACAAACCCAACACAGCACCTTATAAACACAAAATTCTGCCCTGCTCAACCCAAACTTCTGCCAACTGCAGCAGGGAGAGGATGTAACACACTCCCAGTTATTCAGCCATGAGGAGTTTTTAATGGAAAATATAATGGTGTGGGGCTTACTCTCGTATGTTCTTCATAGTGTAGTAAAGCTGTAGTACAGCCTCAGAAAATCTGCCTTTGTAACAAGATCTCTGCAGAAATGAATGCATGGTGATGTGGCTGGCAGTGGTTTGCTCAGAAAAATATGCAGTTGCATAGTAAGATATTTATAACAGGATTAGCTTTCAAGTACAAGGCCCAAGTTCAAAGATTTTTCAGGATGGTGCACGAGAAAACAACAAACTGATTTTTTTTGAATTTACAGTTCTCTGTGGTGGAGAACCTTTGTGGTTAAGCATCACTTGGAGCTGTCTCAGCTAGACCTGGGAAAATCGTGGCCCCTTCCCAGCCATCCCAGGATGGAAGGCAGATGAGCACAACAGACACTGGGAAAAGTCCTGGGCTCCCCTCCCTGCGATCTCCGACTCCAGGGCGTTGGGCACTCAGGGCACAGCAACCTGCACATCTCACATCCATGCTGGCTCTCAGCCCTCTGTGTAGGACTTTTCCTTCCAGGGAACAAGCCCTGTGGAATGTCTCTGAATGCCACTCCTTGGACAGAAACAGTGCTGGAGCAATTCCAACCCAGTCTGGTGAGAGAGAATGCCCCTTCCAGGACCTCCATCCTAAATCCAGGTAAGAAATGAAACTCTGCCCTGCTTCACGCCCATTTCCTGTGCTGCACACCACTTCCAGGTGATCTCCAGGTGTCAAACTCACCATGAACATTTCCTGCTCTGTAACATTCTTTGTCCTTGACTATAAAATACTTTTGCTGGTTTGTCCAATATAAAGCATGTCCATTGAAAGAATATCAAGCAATTCTTCTAGCAGAAAAGACTTGAGGGTTTTTTCCTAATTTCCTACAGGAAAACACATCCACCATTCATCCTGAGCTGCTGCTACTTCTTGTGGGCACAGGAGAGATAAAAGGGATGAGTTCAGTGGGTGCCTATTTCCATCCCAGTCACCATGACTGTCTTCCCAGGGGATTTATTCCATGCCATTTCTTCCTCTTGCCCCAACCTAAGCCAGGAAAATGCACTGCAGGAATTGTAACGCCTCATATATTCCAAGGGAGAGGATAATAAACTGGGCTGCTCTGACCTTTTTGGGATTGGTGCTGTTTGATCCCTCATGTCCACAGTGGTGACCTGGGGGACGCCAGGCAGCGAGGCCAGTCCAGCTACAGCACAGTGAAAAGGTTAAAGTCGGTGTTTATGGGTCTATTAAATGTTTATGATCTTTCACAGGCCACACCAGGCATTAAAATTATGATACCTCGTTCCCATAACAAACACTGGAATGAGAAGGGAAAATGGCAGAGCATCAGGCTGGTTTGAGGTGCTGCTCTGAGGGCAGTGCTGGCAATGAGGGCACAAAACCAGCACGATGTTCACTCATGGCTGTGGAACAGCCAGAAAGGAAGAGGTGGCATCACGAGCCTGAGCCGTGCCCAGACTGACATCGCAGCAGATGACCCAGCCAAAGGCACCAGCAATCTCCCTTCCCCAGCAGTGACCAGCTGCAGAAATTGGGAAGCCCAAACAGAGATCAGACATGTCCATCATCAGTCCTCAGAGGTTTTAAGCTGAAATGCAAAAAAATGAACCATTTTGGAGGCTGCCAGCACAGCGCTGTGCTGCTGGGACACCTCTCCTGCTCCACAAGGCTGCTGAGCCACCACGAGCTCCTTGCTTGGCTCTCACATCTCACAGTGGGCTTTACAGCCCAGTCAAACACTGGGAATATTTTTTTTATTTTTATCTGTTCTAAAGATATCACATCTTGATTTCCCCATGTGTCCTAAGATGCCCGTGGTACATTAATGAGTGCCCAAGAACAGGGACAATTTACAAACATCCAAACAGCCTCAAAGGTCTCATTCCACCACTGTAAAACTTCTGGTTGTCACCACAAATCGCTGGATTTACACTGAATTTTCCTGGCAAGAAAAGAAACTTTCTGTCAACTCTAAAGGATGAAAAATCTCAGTCTGGAGACAAAACCTCCCAAATCAGCAGCAGCCCTGGGCTCCTGTGAGCTAGTCAAAGACTGAGCTTGAGGTAACTCCTGCTTAAGATGAGCTGTGAAAATAAAATATGTAAAATCATTAAGTGTATTATTTCCTACTATTACCCCAAACAAATTACTCTGGAAAATTACCCTGTTTTTTCAAAATCATATCTGATCTGATAGCTGGTAATGAAAATAACAGGTCATTAAAATGGCAGTTATTACAAGTGTATGAAAAGTAAAGCCAAGGCATCAAAAATAATGATGTCATGGATATTTATTTTATTGTCTGCTATATTGCTCACATCCTTTTTTTATTTGTTTTGTAATAGAGTATTAAAAAATAAATATATGTACATAAAATATTATCAGTTGCAAAGAATTAAGAACCTAGTGTAGGTCCCAAGCTAGGATTAGTATCACATAAGTAGAAATACATGATTTAATGTTAACTAATATGTGGTACCTAGCAGGGACTGAGGTACCTGGTCACGGGAGAAGAGGACAGGAAGAACTGGGCTGATGGTGAGAAAAGGTGCGTGGTTAAATCAGTTATCCCAAACTTTACACCCCAAGTGCTTTATGGAAACCAAAAACTTAAAAAAAACCAAAGAAAAGAAAATTAAAAAAGAAAGTTCCATGAGGTTTCACAGCCTTTTACAGGGGAATTCAATGCTCTGGCTTGGACTTTGTCCATCATTTACCTCCCCTGTTGAAATACTCTGAAATTCCCAAAGAGGGCCAGGTGTCCCCAGGGCAGCTCCTTGTGTGACATCTCAGCCCTGCAGTGATGGGTTCCTGTTGTCCCCCTGGGCAAGGGAAGTTCCTCCTGTTCTGCAAAACCGAGGGATGAGGAAAGGGCAATGGGAGGGATGGAGACAGGAGAGCCAAAAAAGGTCAACCGGGAGATAGGAGGGTTTCAGCCTCCCCTGTGCCCAGCTGGGTGTGCTTTGGCACAGCACAACCTAGGGGAGGTAGAAATGAGAAAAACTGTAAAAAATGAGGGAGAAACATTAATTTAGGCGTGGGCTGAAATGTGGAGGGTGCTTTGGTGTATAAGGGCAGTGGTGGGTTCAGACAGCAAATTTTTAGGGCTGTTATTGAGCTGCTGCAGTTCCTGCACAGCTGTGGTGCTAACGCAGGCCTTTGTCCTCCAGAACCACCTGTGCAGTAATATCATCACTGAATGATGTCCTTTTAGGAGTAACTATTCTTGTATTACAGAAAAGAAAAGGGCCTTTACAAATTCAATTAATTGAAAAAAATAAATTCCTTCAGTAGGAGTCGTTTTGTTCCGTTCCACATGCTAAATATTTGGTCTTCATTCTAGAACTGAAACTAATTTTTTTTTTTTGTAAATTTTTTTGGGGGGTCTCTCTGAGCTCTTGCTCAGAAAAACTCAGACTGATCATGTAATTTGTGCTGGGTTTGAATATGCAAATATTAATGCTGTGTGTCCCCACAGCAAACACCGGTGTGGACAAAGGCGATGAAGAGTGCACAGCAGCGCTGTTGAGCTGAGCAGGAAAGCTCCTGCTTAGACAGAAACTGAACATCATGGGATGTACCCCAGCAATGTGTTGTGGAAATCTCTGGTGTTCCAGCAGCAGCAGGAGGATCCCGTAGCTGGATAATCAGGCACAGGCTCGGTGCTATCCTGGAGAAGGCGTCGCTCCGCCCGCTCCGGCTGCGGATTCCGAACATCCCTGATTCCCCCTGTGCCTGCCTGGAGATGCAGGAGACGGGGAGCAACTGGGAAATCAGCAGAGCAGCAAGCTGAGCACTACAAATTGGTAAAAATTATTTAATACTGGGAAGCCTATCTCATCACCCCCTGGTAATTCTATCAATTAAGCAGATGGAATTAATATTAATTATCAACAACGAATTGTTTGCGAGTGTAATAATGAATGGAGGAAATAGGAAGAAACACAGCACATTTATGATGCAAAAACGTTGGCTGTTTCTGAATATTTCCTCTGGAATCTCTTTTGGTTCAATTAAAAAGGACTTTCATTAATATATTTTCTTAGTGTTTGAGTTGCAAATCAGCCTGGACAGATCAGGAAGTGCCACAAAGCAAATGTATACACTGAAATTCTCTCTGATCCAAGAAGTTACATTCACTCAAAAAAAAATACAAATCGGAAAGCAACCCACAGAGACGCTCAGCAAGAGTAGTCATCCTTGAAAAAGAGGGAAGAGCAGCACTTGGAAATATTTTAACTGGAGAAGCAGTCATAGGAATATCGCTCCCAGCCCGTGCTGATGCCCATCAACAGATTGCAATAACTTTCTTCTCATATTGGGGGAAAAAGAAGACAGAAGGAAATGCCAAATCTATAAGCAAAAAACCTGAATCCCTGAGACATCATTTATAATTAGTTTTCACTAATAATTTTGATTAATTTCTGCCACTTTGGTCTGCACCTTCACGGTGCCCCCTTGGCAGCTGCTGGGGAACCTTCTCCTTTGCCATCAAAGCAGGAGAGACCTTGGTTATAACACCACTAACAAGGGCATCAGTTTCTGGAGTGTTTGACAGCGAGATTTGCACAAAATAAATCTTTAGAGGAATATTTCCCTCCAGAACAACCTTCCTCCACCCCCGAAAGTTTTCAAAATACTCCCACTGGCAGATGGTGCAAACACAGGCAGGTCTACAGGCACGGGAGTTGTTCATCACCACTCGCGCTGGGGTTTTTGAAACTTGTCACTAAGACCAGAAATGAAATTTTCCCTCCTTGGGATCACTTTGCAGCTCTTCCTTACCTGAATTGGAAGGTGACGGTGGTTTCTAGGTCAGGAAAGGGAATTCTAGGTAACTTGTATAGGCTCTGGGAGATACAAGACAAGGGAATAGGGGGCACAGGGGTAGGAACAGCAATGGAAAAAGGGATATAAGCAGTGCCAATCCTTTTTTTAGAACTGTGTATAAAATGATGGATCTGTTCTGCTGCTTGAGGGACATAAATATCAGTTATTAAGACAATCAGGATTTGTTCTTTGCAATTACTTTTTAATAGAAACATGAATCTCAGTTAAAGCCAGATTTACGCTCACCCTGGCCTAACCCAGTGCCAGGATCTTTGATCCCAAATTATTTATGAAGCGGGGGAATCTCTGCTGCATGGGGTGCTTCTGCTTGAAATGGGCAAGAGGTTCTTCCCACAGGTCTTTGCACCTTCTTTGCATAAAATAATCTGCTGCTGAAATGCATTTATAGGTGCAACATACAGTTACTACAAAAGCATTCAGCAAAAAAACTTAAAGGTTTAGGGCAGAAATTGAATAAAAATGTGATTTCCAGTTTGAACAGTGAAACTGAGACAGTGGGATCCCAAGAGGAGGATTTGAGCAAACACTCTTGCAACAGGAAACACCCACTGCCACCTTAGTAGTGAAGGGTGGTGAAAGCCCAGAGGCAGAAAGAGATTGCTGGGAAAAGTTCCCCCACCCAGTGGCTGCAGGGAACATCCTCATCCTGTTCATCCTGCTGCCCAGCAGCTCCAGCTTCCCCCTTTCCCCATGGATCTACAGGGACCAGGGCTTTAGCAAGAGCCTGGTGGGATTTATTGTGGGGTTTTTTCCCTTTTTAAAAAATTTTTGTCGTGATTTCTGTCCCTCCTCCCCATCCTGTCTTGAAGCGTCACAGGAGATCCCACTTGGTTCTGGTCTAATTAGAAATTATTTTTAAGTTAATTCAGCCATGTATTTGGGGGCTGGGAAAGCCAGAGCTCACTGGGAATGGGGTTTCAGTGGGTTGGTCCAGAGTGAGGATTCCATGAGGGAAGTGACCCCAGTCCCACCACCCTCCCCAGCCTCTTGTGCACTCAAACAGCTTCTGGTTTTAACCAAAAACCCAATTCACTCTTTTAATGAGTCTTTCAGAGTGTCAAAAGGCAAGTGAAGGCAAATCAAAGTTCTTAGGAAAAGGTTTAATTTGGGCAGGGAATACAGGGATAACAAACAGCATCTTCTTTCCGAATGGAGCATGTGCAGGTTTGGCTCCAGGAAGCAGAAATCAGTTTGCACACTAAAAGCAGCTGCAATCCTTTGATATTTATGTTCAGAAAACAATTCTGAATCGCACAGATCCTTTGACATTAACTTGAAACTAATTTTTAAGTAAAGTGGGTGTAGTTTTATTTACAAGGCCAAGCTGCCTGCAGCTCCCAGCCCTGCTCAAGTGGAAGGAAAACCAACCTTCCGCTGGTGTCAACTGGAATTTAAAGGAATTGGGACTATGAATGCTCAGTGTGCTCTGGAGCGCTGCTCAGGATCCTATGAATCCCTTCTCTTTGAGGAGAAAGGCTGTCTGAATGTCACTCACACTGCCCTTTATTTTTATCCATTAGACAAACAAAATGAATGATCACATTTATGTGGAAAAAAAAGCAGACCCCATGGGCTATACGGCGTGAAAAGAACTCTTTCTCCCGAGCAAGATAATGCTTGAAAAGGTGAATGAAAAGATTTTAGCAAAGAGGAAAATGTCCCTGTAGGACCCTTCCTAATTCTGAGCTCTTCAGCAACGTCAGCCTCGCTAATCCATACCTAGCTGTGAGTTCAAATGAAAAATTCATTAACTTTGTGTCCTTTAATTTATTAGGTGTAGCAACACTCCTCATCAGGGGAAGGGCTGAAAGGAGGGGACAATCAGGGCGCTTTTATTCTCTTGGCAAACCCACGGGCTCACAAAGGGAGAGGACCCGTTTGGGAGAAATTACCCTCCCTAATTAGAAGCGCCGCCGTTGGCTCTCACCGGGGCCGAGCAAAGGGAAAATGGAAAATCTGCCATCAAAGACCTGGAACAGCCACGGCCACAACCACGGCAGGACCAGGCACTGGTGGAGTCATCTCAGTGACCAGTTCATCCCACAGTGGTGCATAAAGAGGGAACAGGAACAGGAAAGTCTTTTTTACAGAGAATTAAAACTGAAAGGCAGGTTGTGTGCACCATGGCAGGACTGGATGTTGCTTCACATCCCCTGCACTTGCTACTGATCCATCCCATCCCTGTGTTATGGCAAATCCGAGAGGCTTTTCCCAGCAAACTGCCTGAGTCTGGATGCAGGAAATGAGAACAGGAAATATAGAGGGTACTGAGTGATCACATCCCCAGTGGAACCTGGGATAACAACCCACTCCTGCCTTTCTCTCAGGCTGACAGGATTTGGGTTTATTCCCAGTAACACAATATTTTGTCCTTACATGACCCTCCCCCGTGTCCCTCCCTTCCCTCTTTGGAAAGGAATAAATAATTATCCTTCTTTTCTGCCAGGAAACACAGATCGTGAGTGGGGTGAGATGGACAGCAGCCAGGGCAGCGCCAGCAGCAGAGCCGGGGGCCCAGGCCCCATTAACTTTAATGCTTGATTAGTGTTTACATTTTCTAAGCAAAATGTAAACATGTATCTGCACCAGCCAGTGCCAGCTGTGGTGGGGGAGTGATGTTATCCAACAGCAATTTCCTCTCCTTTCTGAGGGCCATCTCCAGCAGGTAGGACCACAAAGCAGCATCTGAATTGTGACACCTCATATTGTGCCCCTACAGAGGCCACAGCGGGGTCATAGCACCAGTTTTGAGGTAAGACCAGCAAATGTTTAGGGTGAGAAGAAAGGGTAGGTAGTAGAAAAACAAAAAACATGGAAAAAACCCCCCAGCCCCCTTGAGGATGCTGCAGCAGTCATCTATGATTTCAATTATGGAATTACAAACTGCCTTGATAGCCATATGGATATAGTCTTTGAAGGCAGGTGTAGGTTACGGGCGGGTTCGGTCGGGACCGGGCGGACGTAGACGGATGGAGATCTCTATAGGCAGGTCTTGGGACACAGTCGGTTTATTGTAAAGGGCGTGGGTATTGGGGCACTGCTCAGAGCTGCTAGACTCAGCTCTGAGCAGGCCCAAGAGAGTAAGCAGGTGAGAGAGAGAGAGAGGGTGTAAGAGCAAGAGTGGAAGTAAGAGTAGAAGTGGAAGAGAGGAATAGAGAAGAAGAGAGAGAATCAGAATCAGAAGTGAGAATGTCTGAAGTCCTGGTTACAATACAATAAATCATCTTCTGTACTGAATATTCTAATTGTCACTAACCAATCTAATACAAGATACAAATCCTATAGCATTTACATACAGCCTATAAGAGTCCTTATATTACCATAGAGTGTTACATCTTAACTTCTAAAAACTACTCTTTGGACCCCTTCTGCTGAGCTAGTAGGGTCTGCTCTGACCCTTGGACCTGTTTGCAAGCAGAGGGTATTGTTTCATCAAGAGGGGATTACTTCAGTGGCCATACCATTGTTTTCTAGTTGTTCAGTAACTAAGACCTGGTATTTCAAAAGTGGCTTTCATTTCGATGTTGCCTGTAGTTTTCATATTCCCAAAATCTTTTGTCAGGCAATCATATTTCCAAGGTTTTCCTGTTCCATCTTTCCCAACAGGCAGGAATTACTGTTACCCAAATTAATTGTTCTTTGCAACAGCAGAAAACTCTGAACAGCTGTAAAAAATGTTCACAATGAAATCCGAGTGCAGTGGAGGTTAATCCAGGTTGAAATTTCTTTACAAATATTAAAATGAAGTTCAGCTGAGCCAGAGGTTCATAAAATCAGCTTCTCTTGCTCACAAAGATGACAGAGATGCTCTGGCTGTTGGCCCTCCACTCCTCCAAAGTGATGCCCAGCTGACCCACACACAGAACAAATCCCTCTGTCACCACTTGTACCTTCCTGAGGCTGCTTCCAGACGTCTCCTTCCTCATGGTCCAAGTTCTCCCACCCCAGGGATCCCATAGACAAACAGCTGGGGGAGAAAATCACACAGCCAAGGATTTTCTGCTGCGATTACTGAAAAATAAATCCGCAAATACTCTCTGTCACTGATATTTCTAAAACCTCTGTCACAGGGGTGGTGGGACAGCAGATGTTTGTGGTTCCATGAGGGATGGAACAGGATGGGGGTGGATGATAGGGACAGGATACCTCACGTCTGCCTGTCATCAAGTGCTTTTTCCAATCAGGATCCTATGAATCACCTCCTGTACACCCTGAGAGTCCCATTTGGTCTCCCTCCTCCTCTGGGATACTCCTGGAAAGAAGCCTTAGGGGCTGGGCAAGGTGAGAAGTTTCTTTGGCAGTGGAGCTGAAACAAGAGGGTTTTCCTGGAGGGAGGTGCACAGGCATCTATTTCCCACTCAGTCCCTCTCAGCAGCCACTTGCCATGCTAAAAATCAAACGTAAATGTTGATTTTGTGCCATAAACTGAGTCCCTCTGGAAAGGTGAAAAACGATCAAGGAGAACAGCCACAATCAATGCAAAACCCAATATAAACTAGGCATAGATGGCCATCAATGTTGAACATCTCTGTAAAGGACAGGGGAGATATACAAGGTGTTCACACAGTCATTTAAAGAAGGAAGACTTTAAAAATGTGTGAAGTTGTCCCTGAGGTTGAAGACAACTCTCCCACAGTGTTACATAAGAGCTGCATAACCTAAAACTGTAAGAACTGCTCTGGTTACCCAGCAAGAACAAGAGCTCAGGTGAGCAGCACAGAGCTGGCAGGACATCACAGTTTGTACTAAGAATTGTAAAAAACACAGAAAGAGCTTTATTCTGTCTTATTTTGTGGCAGAGTTCAAGTTTTGGTGCTGTGACAAGGCAAAAGCACCTGAACATGAACATCATCACCGTGGCTCAGTCACCTATAGTGACTTTTCTTCAAATGCAGTCCCAGATATAATTATGGAGAGGAATTCCTCATGCCATTATGAACATATTGATGACCCCATGGTCCCCAGACCAGCCCCTAATCCCTGAATCAAGGCACAAGAGAGGGTGAAGGTGCTGTCCCTGTCCCTGCAGTGAGATCAGCATTGTCAGACTCATCTGCAGGTCAGCACCACGGTTCTCAGTGAAGCACAAGTCACAGGAATTGCTATGCAAACACACCATTATGATATTTTAAGATATATTTGCATTTTTTTTCCAAAGCTTAAGTAGGAATTAAGCTCTGTGATTTCCCTCCATGCAGAGATGACTTTAGCACAGGTGTCATCTGTCCCCGAGGCACCAGAATAACCAGAGAGACTGCCAAGTGCACATGGGAAATTGCAAAGCACAAAAAAAAAAGGAAATTTAACCTGGAAGAACAAAACAATGGGCAAATGCTGCTGTCCAAATAGAACTCCTTTTGCAGTGCCCCACAACCCTGCAGGTGATCACTGCATCCCCCACGGGACGTCTCACCTGGGGAAGCTGCAGGTGACGCCCACAGGCGCAGCTCCGTAACCTGGATGCTCCCAGAAATTCCCAGTCCTTGGGAAGGAACAGCCTCGAGTGACACAGCCGGGAGGTACAACAGGAAGCCTTGCTGTGTGTGCCACACCAAGCTGGGCTGCAGTATGTGAGGGCACAAAGGGTGGAAGCTATTTATTATGAAATAAACTTTGCAAAGGCTTAGCGAGACACCTCTGGTGTTTCCAAAGCGCCCATCTGAGCTCAGTTTTGGAATAAAGTAGCCGGCTCAATGATATCTTAATTTCTTGAAGACAGTTGTTCAGTCTCTTTTCTATACTGTATGTTCCACATTAAGTCATTATCTATGCTGTTCACTCCATTAATTCTGCTAGTTTTATTAGCAAAGTTCTGCTGCCTGGTCCTGTAGCAGTGACAAGCATTTCTAAAAGCTAATCTGACAGATAATGACTCCATTAAGTGTTGAATACTAATTGGTTTACATCAGGGGCCTGAAATTAATTGATGTAAATAAATTAGCACCTGAGCATGCATCACCCCAGCTTTGGATTTTCCTAAATACCAATGATTTTTAAAGCTTGTATCCTCAGCAAAATGCAGCGGAATATAAACAGACAGGATGAGTAATTAAAATGTGGCAACAAAATAAGACTATCAAGATGAGCTTAACAAAGATTGTTTACCTATTGATGGAAAGGGTAGTGCCTGCCTGTACAGTCTGTTTACACTGCTCTGACTCCTAGAAAAGATACTTTTCTGACAGCTTCCCAAAGATATAATTATCATTTCTATAATAACAGTGACACTGACCCCCACACCATTACTAAGATTTAGTAAAGTTCTGTGATACACAGGGAACGTGTCCTATTAATCACAGCAAACACCTGCCCCTCCTTGAAAAGTCAAGGCTTCAATTATTAAATCAAGGAATTAATAAAAGTTATTTTGTTTAAAAAGGATAAAACCTCATTATAGTGGTGATTTGTCATTGCAGTGACAAAAATAATGACTGATTCCTAAAGCCTGGGAGAGTGAGAGGGAGCCTGGGCTCCTTGGACACGTCAGGAACAGCCCATAAGTTAGAAGACACCAACAAATATGGTTTATTTTTATATACAGATTTACTATGTTCACTTGCACGTTTATAAGCAAAATAAAATCTAATATAAAGCAATAAAAATCTGAGAATTCATTTGCCTTGGGAGAGTAGATATCATTTAGAGTGGTAAAGGGAACTCAGCCCAGGACAATACAGAATCACAGAATTGTTTAGTTTGGAAAAGCCCTCTGAGATCACGCAGTCAAATCATTAACTCAGCGCTGCCCAGGCCACCACTGACCGTGCCCCCAGGTGCCACATCCACAGGGCTTTTGAAGCCCTCCAGGGATGGAGACTCCTCCCCTGCCCTGGGCAGCTGTGCCAGGGCTGGACACCCTTCCGATGAAGAATATCCGGACAATAAGAGGAATGTGTGGGCACGAGCTCCGTCAGCACCAGGGACCTCACCTGAATCTCTGCAGGCTGCTGGGAAGCTTTGGGAAAGCCACTAAGGCTGGTCAAAGCACACCCATTAATTCCAGTCTGCTTTGGATCAACTTCCTAATTAATCCCATTGATTTCAGGTCGGAGACAGTGATGATTTTTACGTGCACTGAAGAACCCTTTGTTGGACAGAACTATCACCACTGTGAAAACATGGAATGGCTTAAAGTTATCCGGCAAAGGACAAAATCAAAATTCCTTCCCAATATCCCAGTTACCTGTGCCCTCTGGCACTGGGAAGCCATTCCCTGGGTCCTGTCCCTCCATCCCTCATCCAAAGTCCCTCCCCAACTCTCCTGGAGCCCCTTCGGGCACGGGGAGGGCTCTGAGGTCTGATACAAGGTATAACTCCATGGATGAACACGGAAGGAGCTGTAGCAGTCTCGGGGAAGCCGGGATCCCCCTGTCCCCGGAGGGCCCCGAGCTCCCGCCCCGGATCCGAGCGCTCCGTCCCCGCCTGCTTGGAACCCTCCCCTGCAGCAGCCGGGTTTGTCCTTCCTGCTGTGCTCCTTTCAGGATCCGCTTTCATCCAACGCCAAGCACCACCCCATGGCAAACAGGCAGCCCGAGCTCTGGAAACAGCAACACGAGTGTTCCTCTCCTCTCCTCTGGCTCCTCCAGGGGCTGGGAGCACCAGGAATGGCTCATCCCACCTTTCAGGGGAGTGTAGCTCCTGGATGAGTCGTGTATCACCACTGTGACTCCGATTTCAAGTTTATCAGCTGCCTTTCAGTCTCTGAACCACCTCGGTCAACACGGATCCCAGTTCCCACCCAGAGACACCTTTGCCCCACCCCTGGGCCCTGGTCCTACACCAGTGAACCATTTCTGGCATTTACATCTTCAAGACATCACGAGCTGGGGACTTCTGGGGGGCTGGCAGCCCTCAGAGCACCTGACAGACAAGAGCCTCCTATACATTCCTCACACACTCCCAAAGCTGAGCTGCAGGGAAGAGTGGAAGAAAGGCCCCTGGAAAGCAGCTGTGATAAAACCAGTCATTTCTCGGCTCCAGCACTGCAGAGATGCCTTGTTCCAGAGCTATCAGCCAGCTTTAGGAATAAAGGTAAAAGACAAAAAGTATTAATAACTAGGAAGAGATACAGGAATTAACAACTCCTTTGCCACTTACGGAGTAAAATATAGCTCCAAGCGACTAAACAGTTTTTAAACATTGCCTTAAGCTACATAAGAGGTTTGAAGGATTTAGTAATTCCATGTTCCCTGACACAGCCTTCCTTTGAAAGCTTTCAGCCAAGAGTGTAGAAAACTGTGCAGAGCATTAGCTCTGGGAAAACTTTAGCCAACATCCGTCATCATTCAGGTACTGGGCCCAAACCAGTTAACACCATTTAAAATCCCTGGTTGGCTTGATTTGGAAGGACCTTAAAGCTCATCCAGTGCCACCCCCTGCCATGGCCAAGGACACCTTCTACTATCCCAGGTTGCTCCAAGCCCTGTCCAACTTGGCCTTGGACATTTCCAGGAATTTAAATGGATAAAAGCTTTTCCCTTGTAAAAAAGCAGCAGAGCCACTCGAACCTAAAGCAACATCCTCGAGGTGGGGAGAATGTGGCCCTGTGAGGTGTGGGGAGGTTTTGGTGTGGTCCATCCTCTTCTCCATCTTCGAATCCCTTTTAGAGCAGCTTCTCTCTGACCTCACCTGTGCAGGGATTTTGATTCAGCCACCACCAGGAGCACTGGAAAATCATCAGGAGTTAACCAGGGAAAATTAATTACAGGAATAAAATTTTCTCGAGTCTCCTCATCAGTATTTAAGTATAATGGCTATTTATTAGTCAGGGTAATGGACAACAGAGCTGAAAGGGTGCAGCTTTCCAGTAGTCACCATGCATATGCTTAATGAGAATTCAAAAGACATAATGAATTAGGATTCCCCTGTTGGGCACTGAATATTTCTTCATTAAATTCTAATGAACTGGGAAGAGTATCAGGTTTGCTCATGCAGTGTAATTTCCCCCCTTTTTATGGTTATGTTTACATGCATTTAGTTAATCCTCATCATCCTTATGACAAAGAAGTGCTGAAAAAACAAGTTTGTTAGGAATGGAAGGAAGATAAATGTGCAAAGACAGAAGAGTCAGCAGCACAAATTGTGTGAAATAATAGAATTTGTGCTGTACCCCACAGAACCCAAAGCCCCCAACCAGACATTGCTTTTTTCTTCAGAAATTGTGGGATGAGATGAGGTCTCATTTAGTAATAAGGTTATGGCAAACAATGATGGGGTTTCATTGATCACCTTTGGGAAAAGAAAGGACTCGTTCCTAAAAACACACCCAGCACATGAGAGGGGCCAGTGCAGATAAATCCAAATTGCTCATCACAGAGCTGGTGGCAAAAACAGCCCAGGAATAAAACCCATCTCATTGAATGACTACTTCAAACGTGACCATGATGTCCCCAGAATAGTGTCCTGGACAGGAGGTGGCTGCACTGTGCACACCTGCACCAGGCAGCCCAGACAAACAAATCCCAGGAGCTGGAGGTGGAGGTATTGTGGACTTTTCTGAAGGGCATCAAGAAGAGCTCCTGGGGCTTTGGAGACTGGTATCTCCACAGCCCCGGTTCCTATAAGTGAGTTCCTATAAGTAATTTCCTGTAAGTACATTGTTGTTACAGAAGCATAAACCTCATAATCTGTGCTGGCGTTCAGTCAAAAAATATTTTCAAAAGGGTAAGAGGGTTTGAAAGAGAGGATGAAAGCAGCTGCAGTAATCCCATGGCATTTTCACGCTTCTTCCAGAATCATGGCAAACTGGAATTTCACTTGCAAGCCACTTGTGCTCCCTGTGCCCCTGGTGTGCTCCCTGCGTCCCTGGCGGAGTCAGAGCCGCCACCCCACCCGATCCCAGCCCACGGAGCTGCCCCAGCCCTGTTCCTCCTGGTGGCAGCGGCTCAGGTGACAGTGGCACCTCGTGGGGAAGGGGCCAGCTCCCCGTGTGGTGGCACTGCCCCTGCAGACCCCGGCGTGTCCCCTTCCTCGCCACCTCCCACATCGAAATCCAGGGGATTAGAACTCTTCATCTCCTCCCTGCCTGGTGGCAAGACTAGCAAAGCAATTAGGCTGCTATGGCAATTTTATGGTGCTTAGAAAATTAATTAGCCACTTATTAATTAAAATTTGTCATTAATATTATTATTATCTTTTCTTTTAATTCCTTCTCTTTTTGAGCTCTATTTTCTTACGTTTTTTCTGGTTTGTTTTTTTTTTTTTTCTCTTGCTTTGTACTTCTTGTTTCTTCCCAGGATGGACACATCCCATCCCAGCTCTCCAGCCACAGGGAGGCCCTGGATGGGGAGCTTGGCTATTCAGGATGAGCTTGGAGTCGATGGAGCCCCACGATGTCCAGAGAGTGGACACAGCCCTGGCAGGGCACGTGCAGGACTTGCCAGGGAAAGACTTTGCATAAATCAGTGTTTAGGTCAAAGGACAAGCTATCTTTTTTTCAGAGACCTGGGATGTCTCCTTTTTTTTTAAGCAGAGGGTGCAGATAAAGCCTGGTGATGTGGAATCTTCCCGAAGAAGCAGTTCCTAGAGGATAATGTCGTGCAGAGGTTAGAAACCACAGCACTTGTTCTTTGTGGACACCAGCCAGGCATTTCTTTGTTGTTGTTGCTTTTTGTTTGCTTGTTTGTTTTTTAACTCCACATTGGGAATAATCTCCGAGAGACAGTTTCATAAAATTTTACATTAATTTAAGACCAAAGTGTATTTTACTTGTACCCTTGCCAGGATTTTGAAGTCTCCCTCCCAGGCTCCTGTCCTCTGTTAAAGCATCTCCAGAGACTCCTTTGATGCTCCTAGCATGAGAGATCCCACCACCCCACAACGCCAGAGATTGTCGGAGTTGGAAACTTTCCCAGAACAAGTTTGTTGGTTAAAGGGCTCTATTTGTGATGAAATACGGCTCAGTCCACAGGGTCTTACCTTCAGTACTCTCACACTGTTGTCTCAGACGACGTTAAGCAGCATCACACTTGACATGCTCCTCTCTCCTGTAAGAGACACCAAAGAACTTTATTATTGTCAATAAAATTCCTACTGGGGCTCTGCGTGGCTTTGCCTGCTTTGTCCTCAGTTCTCCTGGAGTTTTACAGCCCCATATTTAAGGCCAGACAGTGCCATGGACACGCCCTGTGTGGACGTGACCTGCTGATGCCCAGCGTGGTGGCTCTGGGGCAGCTCCTGCCCTGCACAGCTGAGGACAGGACCTGAAGGGAAGCAGCAGCAGCACGGTGGCACCGGCAGTGACAATCCGTGGGCATGGAGGTACACGAGTGCCAGCCACGGCCTGGGCTCATCCCCAGCGGGGGCAGCAGGCCAGGGGAGGGGAGTCTGCCCTGCTCAGGTGAGAGCCCGGCTGCAGAGCTGCCTCCAGCCCTGGGGATCCCAATATAAAGGACGTGGAGCTGCTGGAGGGAGAGACCACGGAGCTGATCCCAGGGCTGGAGCCCCTCTGCTCTGCAGCCAGGCTGGGAGAGCTGGGGGTGTTCACCTGGAGAAGAGAAGGCTTGGGGGAGAGCTCAGAGCCCCTTCCAGTGCCTAAAGGGGCTCCAGGAGAGCTGGAGAGGAGCTTGGGACAAGGGATGGAGGGACAGGGCACAGGGAATGGCTTCCCAGTGCCAGAGGGCAGGGGGAGAAGATGAGTTTGGCCACAGCACAGCGTGGGGGCCACAGCCACCCCCGTGCCTGCGGATAAGCCACGAGCAGCAGAGCCCTGTGTGAGCAGCAGCCGGGGCAGGGCGTGCAGGGTCTGTGTCAGGGCGCAGTGTGCTGGGTGCAGGGGGAACAGCGTGGAGAAGGTGGTCAGGATCGATGCTGAGGTGTTCAGCACGGCTGGGTGCAGGATCGGTGCTGGGGTACAGGGCAGTTTTGGGGTGCAGGATCAGTGTCGTGGGTGCAGGATGGGTGCTGTGGGTGAAGGACCGATGCTGTGGCTTCAGGGTCGATGTTGGGGTACAGGGCAGTTTTGGGGTGCAGGATCGCTGCTGTGGGTAGAAGGTCGATGTTGGGGTACAGGGCAGTTTTGGGGTGCAGAGTCGATGTCGGGGTACAGGGCAGTTTTGGGGTGCAGGAGCGGGGCTGGGCACAGGATCGATGCCGTGTTCAGGTGCCGTGCCCGGGCTGGCAGCGCCGCGGGAGCATCCCCGGCCCTCGGTGGAGCATCGCCATCTGCAGCCCCTCCCGAGCACTGCACAGCGCTCACACCCTTCCCTCCGCGCCGCTTCCCATGCAGTAACAGCATCCTTCCTTTCTGTGCTGCGCAGGAATCCTCTGGGATGTTCCCCAGGCTGCGGGAACCTCCAGACTAACTTTCCTGCCAGCCCTGACCACCAATAACCCGATGGCAAACCCACTCTGGAAGCGTTTTCCTGGGATCTGAGGCGCTCCTTGTCGGAGCCATCCGCGGCTGAGGCCGATGAACGCAGAGCAGCCTCACACTGTGGCAGGGAAAAGGCATAAATTCAAACATTAAAACATTCTGGTTGGCAAAATCATGTTAAACCCCAACATTTGGGTGCTGTGATATCATAATTCTATATTGTTGCGGGTAACATCTGATGTTTGTTATTTCACGCGGGTAACCTCCTGTTAGATGTCATTTTAAGGGTGAGTTAAAGGCTGTTAAAAGCATTAAAGCACTCAACTTGCTGCTTACCAAAGTCACCCTCCTGGCTAAAATCACTCTAAAATAGCACTGTTACCTCGAAAATAATTTGTCTCTGCAAGCAATGACCTTTCTTTTCTATTAAAATCTCTTTAAAGTTTCTAGCTCTCTTCTCTGCAAGTCCAGATGTTGTTGTTCTTAAATAACAGCCAAAACCTGCCCAAAAGTTCCTGCCTTCACCCTTGGCTCTGGTTGGTGCCTGACCAGTTTTACCCATCGCTCACACGTCTCAGGACTTTACCACTCTGCATTGTTTGATAAATGAAATTTTTGGGGCACAGGCTGAGCTGTGGGGGTTGCAGCAGCTTTCCCTGGCCTGGTGACCACTGGCAATATCCTGGGGACAGCTCCAGTGCCAGGCTTACCCTGAAGGAATGTCCCAGTTGCCACCACCTTCCTCCTCCACGCTACAATTCTGAATTGCACCAAAGGTAGTAATAAAATAAGCCTTACTCTTGCAGCAGAAAAATTAAATTTACCATTATTATGCCTTCACACAAATCCTCGTGGAAGAGTGGGTTCCATTTGCATGAAGCAACTGTATTTCATATTGCACTGGTTAATACCAATGTCTTTGGAGGTCATCAAACTCAACAGTTAAAAAAATTAATCTGAGAATTTACAGCAGTTAAATACAGTTAAATAATTAATGATGAGGAAATTGAACTTCCCGTTGAGATTGGATTAGGAGCCAATGTGGGACACCACTGCTGTAGAGCATCTTTCCCTGGGGAACCTCCCAGCAAAAATCAGCTCCTTTATTGCTTTCCATATCACTAATAAAATATGAAAGGAGAGAATACAATAATATTTTCATATCATATTAATGACCTTCAGAATGCAATCAGACTTGCAGCTCTGGCAGAGCAATTTGCTAACATAATATGAAACTGTTAATATGATATGAAGGTCACTGAGACGGTGCAAAAATTAGCGTAATGACAGCAACTAACCTGGGCCCTTCAGCAGCAAGAACAATTAACTTCCAACTTCATTTCTGCAACCTGTACCTCACATGGCAGGGGCTGCTGGATCCCAGGCTGCTCCTTCACAGGCTTTGAGTTCACTTTTCTTCTTCTGCAGGGCTGGAAAAATACTTTTAAGAGGCCCTGCCATGCTGACCAGGTGCCTTGAGCTCCTTGGAAGGACATCACTGCAGCCATGTAAAGCAGATTTCTGAAGGAGGTGGAAATCTCTAAAAGACCCAGTGAGAAAAGATTAGATTCCAGGGGGTTTCTGAGAAATAAAAGAGCAATAATATTTTTATTGGAAGTGAGTCTTTAAAAATGAAAATGTTTCAAAATTATATTATTTTGCTCCTGACTACAGCTGATATGTTTAGTTTTGGTAGTTTAAACATGAGAATGCCCAGCAAAAAAGTTCTAAAATCAAGGATTTAAAAATTATTTAAAAGAAAGCCCTATTCTGAAGCAGGATAATTTTGCTTTTCACCATTTAATGTTCCTGAAGCACTACAGGGCATGGGGAACAGTGAACTTGTCAAAGTTATTCTTTCAAGGTCTTCTGAAGAGCCAGGTCTCATTAGAAGAGAGATTAAATTCTGCTCTTGATCCAGTGTAAACTTTTAAGCCCCTTATTTCAAGTCTGTCCATCCATTTGACCTCACCTTAAAGGCCACCAGTGCAGGAGCACAAACTCCAGATTTCTCTCTGAAAAGTCCTCCTGAGTCCCAAAATGTTGACTCGTGGGGACACAGAAGAGAGGGAAAAAAATAAAAATCACATGAGGCTTCTCCTGTGCTGGACTCCTCTTCCAGACCCTCCAAAACTTCTTCCCTCCCCAGAGCTCACCTAAATTTCACCATACACAATACCCTGCAATAAGGCACTTACAGCTTAACAACTTGCTCCATGAAAAGTCACCTTGCTTTATTAACTTTGGATACTCTGGATTCATTTGATGCTCTTCTAAAGGACCCTCTCGAAAATTTTTGGGAGAACAAAACTAAAGTTATTCTTTCATCAGTCAGAGTTTTGTCTAATTACACCAACATTGCCATAACAAAGTGGTGATGGAAAAGTCCCTGTGAAATCTCTTCTGAACAGCAGGAGTGGGTCAGACCATGGCTTTGTTTCCATAAAAACAGCTTTTCTGCAGGACTTCAATATCCTGAATGGCAAATACAGCCAGGAAAAGAGTGTGGGAAGCAACTCTCCAGCTGCACTGTGAGCAAGAGGGGAATCTCCTCCTGGAGATCCTTTTACTGCCTGAGTCAAAGCCCTTTGTATGTATTTTATACAGGAATTGATTGGTATTTAATTAACCTCCACTTTATGCCATAGTCAATCTTTAATTAAATGCATCCTTAAGCATAGAATTTAGAGCGTCACCAGAATGAGTTTAAGTGCAGAAAGGGATTTTATGTTTTCCTCATAAACAAGAGACAAGGAAGGAAGGAAATTGCTGCTTGGAAGAAGGAGCCTCCTCAGCCAAACACAAAACTCTTTGCAAAGTGGGAAAGAACCAAAGATATTATGGAAAATTTTCTAATGTAAACAGCAGTGATTAATTTTAATATCTTAAGTAGGTAAATATTGTTTAGATAACACCCAGCAGGGAAAAGAACATCATTATTTTATGGTTTGCAACAAAAGCCTTTGGCTGCTTTCTCTGCAAAATTCTGAGCCTTCTTACACAAAAATGCTGAACATGACAAAGTTTAGAGTCAACTGATTTTCCTTTGCCTTGTAACACTCATCCTGCTCTGATTGCCTTGAGTGGAACCCCCACTCCGGTCACACCACAGCCTGATTTCAAACTACAGGGAGATGGCTCCGAATTTTCCTCCAAATTTTGCCTTACACTGAGGTCAAGAATCACCATGCAGGTTTTGAGTCATTATTTGCCCATCTATTAATACCAAAGTGATGATTTAGGAGGAATTCACATGAGGGATCATTCACGTGAGAAAAAGATGTTCTTACCAAAGAAAGCAATTTTGAACCAGAAGTAACCATGTCCGAAGAGAAAAAAATCCCTTTATCCCCCACAGAAAAGAACCTCCTCTACAGGGCAGTGCATGCCCTCCATTTTCATACAGATTTTCATTAGAAAGACATTTCTCAGGCATCCCATGGGCAACTGTTTAAGGTTTTCCCTGGATGCAGCCTCTCATAGGAATCCAGTGAGCCCCAGAGCCCTGCTGGGTTTGCCCGACGGCCGCGGGGGTTCAGCACACACTGGGGTGAGAATGACCCCAACCAACGCCCCTCTGCTTCAACCCCATCAATAAACAGCAAATTAATGGGCAGAAACCTAAAGACTGGCATTGAATCATCGATCTTCTCAGCTTGTCTGCTATCTGTACTGCTGGGATATGGAGAAATGAACTTTTGCAGGTTAATCTTGTCATTTTAACACCGTCGGGAGGGGTTGGAAGGGACCTAAAACATCGTCAGATTCCAGGGTCACCATGGTGTGTGGGTTTGAGATGCTGCCCTGCTTTATAAAAATTAAAAAAAAAAAAAAGAAAAAACTTTTTTTTCTTTTTTAACAAACCAGGAATTATTGAGTGTTGCAAGTGACAAGCAGGAATTTTGTTTACTGGAAATTCAAACTCCACACAATGTCAGTCCACAGCTCAATCAATTTTTATACGTGTCAAGAACAGGGGAAGGAAGGGGAGAGAAGCAGAAAAGGATAATTCCCAGCTCAAGGAGGCAGAATTTGGTTTTGACCAGTGTGGGATCACAAACAACCAGAAGTAAACTAAGAAATACTTACATTTTCATTAACCCCAGTGTTTCATCTCACCCAGAGCAAGTGATGGTGCAGATCAGCCCAGATTTCATCTCCATTAGTGCAGAAGTGCCTTTGGGGCTGGTGGCCATGTGTTTTGGTTGAGCTGGGACCTGGGCATTTCTCTCTGCAGAGAAGTATTGCTGCCCAGAGGAGAGGCCCCCAAGCCAAGTTCTCCTGTGGAGGATTTGTTTTTTCTCCCAGAATTAAAAGCATATTTGTTTTGCTTCCAGAAAACCAATTACAGACAGAGCTCACCTCGCCTGAATTATAAATACGACGATTGAGTGTTTTCCTTGTAATATCCCAAATGCTCAGACACCCCAGCTGATTTCCATATTTTATTTGAAAGGAAAGAGGAACCCATGGGTCCTGGCAGGTCTGTGCTAAAATCACGCCTCATTGTGGCTCCAGATTGAGAGATTTTTCCAAGGAAAGGATCTCGAGTGCAACCATTTCTTTTCAAAACTGACAAACATTTCTATGGCTCCTGACTTGCAGTGGTGGAAGGTCACGGGCTCCCTTCACTCCCTTTGGGTCTCTTTTCCGTAGACGAAAGGTCTCACTGAGCAACTCAGCTTGGAGACAATGATCCATGAAGAGACTCATGGCTTTCCAAGAAAATAAAGTCTGTCTAAATCATTTAAGCAGGATAACGCCTTCTTCCTTCGTGGAAAAAAGTGTCTTTCACTGCCTGTCTTATCTTTGTTATGAAAAAAAAACGCCTTTCATTCAACTTGCAGCACAATGATCTCGTCCTACCAGTCCTAGACATTCCCTCTGCCCGAGCCCATGTCTCCTAGCATTGGGTCTCCAGCATGAATAATTGCTCTGCACAGGCTGGCAGTGGGCAGGGAGCAGGTTTTCCTGACATCCCTACCACAGGCAGCCTTCCTTCATCCCGCTGGCTCCGTTCCCTCTGCCGGGCTGGGTGGGAAGGTGCGGATTAAGCGAGCAGAGATCGATGCGGTGCCACACGATCTTAAAACAAGCACTTCTGCCAGCATCCCTCACTGATCCACAGTGAAGAGACTCCAAAATTCCCCCAGCTGCCCAAATTCCAGGCACAGTCCTGCCCTTCCAACCTGTGGCTGCCTCCATAACTGGCAAAAACTGAGCGTGCCTGGACCACCGCCGGCTCTCACCCTCTCTGGGGCTGCATCCAGCTCCTCCTCCACCCTAAAATGAACCCATGGATTCAGCTTCATGTCCCTCCTCCAAGATTAGCCAGAAAGAGAAGCCATTTTTGGCAGAGCTAATTAAAGGGGGGGGATGAAAACGCTGGTTAAAGGCAATTAATAATTAAACCAACTCTTAGGTCAGCTGTGACGTGCTTACACAATTCCTGACATCCCTACAAAACAGCCCAGATGGAAAACGTGAACCTTTCTAAAGGATAAGGGATTGCACTGACAGAGAGTGAGCAGGATCCTTGATATTCTGACATTTGAAATATTCAAAGTGAAGAGAATTTATCTATTTAAGCGTCAGCCTTGGTTCAGCCAGAAACTCTGCACTTGCCACAGCCAACACAACTCAACATCACCTTTAGGATCAATCATCCCCTGGCATTGCAGCCCATCATATGCAAGTCCCACACCATCCAGACACTAAAAAAAGAGCCTTTTCCCAATAAACCAGCAACCTGAGCGCCATCCTGGCCATCTTCAGCCCTAAATTGCTGCAAAACAAAAACTTTCTGCCTGCCTAAAACAAACATCCCAGGTGAGTGCCTGTCTCTGCTCCATTCTCCATCTTTATGTTATATTCAGTAATTTGCTTTGTGTTCCTGAAATTTAGGATTAAGTTATTACATTTCCAGATATTTCCCCATAGATATTTTCCTAAATAGCTTACATTGCAATAGTAATAATCCTTTGGATGGTCCAGGTGATTGTTCCCCCGATCTCCTTTCACTGGGGTAGGGCTGTAAATTAGATCTCCCTTCTCTAAAGTCCTCTTGGATGAATGGTTTCATTAATAAGAAAAGAAACAGAAATTGATTCCACCATTCAAAAGGCATTGAAGAAAAACAATTTCAAAGTAAAGGGAATTTAGAAAATTTCAAAGCCCAGAGGAAAAAAAAATAGGACTTAATCAGTTTTCTATAAATCCTAGCTTAAAAAATAAGGGAGAAATACAGCAGGGTAAAGAAACTTGCCAAGAAATGCAAAAATTTCACAGGTAGAGATTTTCCTAGTGTTTCTTTCCTGATGGTGCTTTTATAATTTTATCCCATAAGCCTTTAAGAATTTGTTTTGTTGCTTTGTTCTAAGTTTCCCTTTCTAGTTTCCTCCAGTTACTGAACTCCATATGGCCTTTTATCCCTGCATCCCAAAAAATGTTTCTCTTCTCATGATCTCCCACCTTTGTCAGGCAGCAGGGACACCCAGGTCACATCTCACCTTGTTGGTTCTCCAATGTTTTGTGTCTTCTGCTGAGGAGGAACAGTGGCTGTGAGGTGTAAACCCAGCCCTGCTCAGAGGTTACTCCTTGTTGAAGAGATGCAGGGATGTTCCTGCATTTGTGCACTCTCAAAAAAAAGGAAAATTTGGAAGGAATTTCTGTTTTATTGACCCCATTGCTGGGCAGGAGCTGCTGGAAAACACTTCTGCTGAACAGTCTCCAAAGTGTCACTGGCAGCAAATCATCCTCTTCTTAGCCCTGGATAATTTGTAAGGACGTTTGGAGGCTTGTGCTGGGGCATAAATCATTGGCAGCACACAATTGATTCATGGGGAATTTCAGTGAGTTCACTCTCAACTCCAAACAATTACCACCGGGCTGATTTTAGAAAATGTCCCTTCCCTTGTGATGAAAGCATCTAAATCAAGCTCGGTTTCAAGGCACAAAAAATCAATGGCAGGTATTGCCATGCCAGCGTGCAGGGAGCTGTGCACATAAATCCCACCTTGTGTAATTTACGCATCACACACGCCCCACATTCAAAATTTATATTAAAAGCCCACTAAAAGTACAAAAACATTCTCACAATTTCACTTTCACTTAAAGAAACCCCAATATGTTAAGATAATAAGAAAATCATGGGCTTATAAAAACCTGTACCTTTGATGTTGTATTATCCTGGGAAAAGTCTGGATATATCAACTTTTAAACAGGGTAAAGTGCTGCTCATGCAGGGATTTGGGGTTCAGTGCAAAGTATCTTCAGGGAATGTCTTTGTCACCACCTTGTCTAAAGGACACAAAAAACAGATTGGAGACTCCTGGAAGGATTGGAGAGTCCTGGAAGAACATATGGCCACAGCAAAGGAAAAACTATTTCTGATTTAGTAAATTATTCCAGACTTCAATTGATCCTCTTTGTATTTTCTTTCTCTTTACTTTCCAACAACTTAGGGATTTTTTTTTTTTAATTAAATACAAAGGCCTTCGCATGTTTCAGAAAATTAATCACTTTTGGCATTTATTAGCTATTCATTTCTGTTTAAAACATGTTTTATAATTCATTAAAGTACCTCAAAAATTAAATTCTTAACAGCCGTAGGCCCAAATTATATTTAAGTAAAAAAATTAAGCACAGTAATAAATAGTGAAGAATTCTGAAATATTAATTTGGCCTGTAGCATTTCAAATGTTTATTTGCAATAATTAATTTGAAACCAAGTTCTCACTGCCTTTGCCAGGAGTTTGCTGGGAACTTTGAGTTATGTTACTAATTTCCTCAAATCTGCCCTTATTCCCTCCCTGATAAGCACTGCCAGCCCACTCAAATGAATTCTTTCAGCTATTTTGGAGTTTGATCATCTTCTATAGGGCATAGGGAATGAGCAGGCCCACTCTTCCTGGGCTGGTGCAGGGGGAATTAGCAGCTGGAGCTGTTAATTAACTTGAGGTTAATTTTCTGTTCCCCCCTCTGCAGCAGAAGTCTGAGCAGCACAAGGAAATCCCCTTTTGAGTTGGAAGGGACCTTTAAAACCCATTGAGTCCAACCCACTGCCACGAGCAGGAACACCTTCAGCTTGATCATAATGGGGTTTTCTAACCTGGCAAAGCAAGATCTTTAATAATTTTTATTCATAAATTGTCTTACTATCAGAATTTAATGAGAGTTTTTCTATCATACTGATATGTATCAGAGCATTTTGAATTGCAATAAATTTCCTAATGAAAACAGTAAACATGTACAAAGTTGTATTTACAAGCATACAGGTGGTTAAATCAGCTTTCCTAGGGTTTAACAGCTTTGAAAAATCACTAAAAACATACACCTGGTCTCTACTTGGATCCAAAATATTTCTATTTACCTCAAAAATCTGCATTTTGAGGTTTTTGCTCTAGATCAGAAACTTCCAGATTTGCCTTGTGCTGCTCTTTCCAAATCAGAAGTTTTGGTGCTTGGCTGCACCAATTCCAGCTGCTCAGGAAGAGCAGAGGAAGAGCTGCAAGAGGGAAGTTCCACAGCCAAGCACTGCCCAGACATTCCCACACCGGGAATCCAGGTGGATCCATGTGCTGTCCTGGCCCTGCCACGCTTCCTCCTCCTGGATGGAGCAGCTTCCCAGGGAATGCTCCCAGCCCAACCCTGCCAGAGCTCCAGGAGTGCTTGGACATCGCTCCCAGGCACTGGGTGGGATTGTTGGTGTGTCTGTGCAGGGATAGGAGCTGGACTCAGTGATCCATGGGGGTCCCCTCCCAAGTCTGGATAATCCATGATTTCATGATTCCTGCTCCTCATCCTTTCCCAGTATTGGGAAATCCTTGCCAAGACATGACCTCTGTGGTCAGGGAGATGCTCCGGGGCTGGTCCTGCCAGCGCTGCTTCTCTGCCTTTCAGCCAAGAGTAGCAGGATCTGCTGATGGAGCAGCAGACACAGAGCTGTTCCAGTAAATTCTTTGGGATGTGGATATGAAGGCATCATGCAACCACATCCCACAGGGAGGAAAACAAGAGAACCAGGAGAACAAGACGTTCTCAAGGAGAAATAAATAAATAAAATAACAAAACGCGAACGAATTCCTACAGCGCAACCGAACTCCAGCTGCCGGCCGTGCACCCTTCAGCCACGCTGACCCCTGGAGGGTTCCAGGCGGGATCAATCCCGGCGGGAAGGCTCGGGAGCCGCTTGCGGGGCGCTGCCTCCATCTCCTGGGTGCTGCGGGGAGCGCAGCGGCCGCGCCGGGGGAACCGCGGCTCGACGGGACCCGCCCGGAGCGGGCACGGCCGGCAAACACCGGGAATACGGGCACGGCCAGCAAACACCGGGAATACGGGCACGGCCAGCAAACACCGGGAATATGGGCACGGCCAACACCGGGAATATGGGCACGGCCAACACCGGGAATG
>NW_024581101.1:3023128-3023336 GCF_017639235.1 Corvus kubaryi
GCGGGCACGGCCAGTAAACCCCGGGAATGTGGGCACGGCCAGTAAACCCCGGGAATACGGGCACGGCCGGCAAACACCGGGAATACGGGCACGGCAAACACCGGGAATATGGGCACGGCCAACACCGGGAATATGGGCACGGCCAGTAAACCCCGGGAATACGGGCACGGCCGGCAAACCCCGGGAATGCGGGCACGGCCGGCAAACC
>NW_024581101.1:3023346-3061951 GCF_017639235.1 Corvus kubaryi
GCAAACCCCGGGAATGCGGGCACGGCCCGCAAACCCCGGGAATGCGGGACCCACCGGCACAGCCCGGGCCGGGCACCGCATCCCCAGCGGTTTTGGAGTCACTGTGACCCTGTAACCACTCGGTACCAGTTCCCCCAGAGAAGAGCAATGCAGAATTGCATCCCTCCTCCCCACCCTGTTCCTCATCCCTGCTCCCCACTGCTTTCTCACCCCTGGAATGACTGAACTCAGCCCCAAACAAGCAGACGATGACACACTACCGGTTTCTAGCGCCCTGCCATGTGATTAACTTGCCGTTTAGTTGCCAAGACCTCCAAACAAGGCTTTCAGCACAGCCAGGTGCCAGGTTAGGGATGCACAGGGCCTGTATCAGCACTCCACAACTGCAGTTATTGTAGAAAAATTTGTGATTCAATAAAATAGGAAGGGACCTTAAAGCCCACTTCCTTCCACCCCTTCACCATGGGCAGGGACACCTTCCCCTATCCCAGGTTGCTCCCAACCTCATCCAGCCTGGCCTTGGACACTGCCCAGGCATGGGACAGGCACAAGCCCATAAAATTATACTGTAATTCCCCCTCAAAAGCCTTTAGAAGCAATAAAACCCCTTAAATTAAGAGGTATCCATCCCTTTGTAATTGTGCAGCCCAGCCATCCCCACAGAGACCAGGATACAAACCTGGATGCTGAGGGTCACAAGAGCCTGAAATGTGCCTGTTCAGGAATAAAGGAATTTGCACAATCAGCCAGCATTAGGGCATTGCACTCCTTGTCTAAACACAGCTTGGTACAGGATTGCTCTGGGGTAGAACACTGTGGATGCCAAAAATCAAAGAGCAGACCCCAAAACGGCTCTGGAGAGAAGGATTTGCTCCAGGGCTGGAACTGCAGACAACCCCAAGGGGAGGGAGCTGCAAGGAAGCCCCTGCCCAAACAGTGCCTTAAGGGACTGCAGAACTGACCTCACCTCTGCCAAAAGCTTTCTGCGTCTTTCAAGAGGCCCACAAGAAGACCCAGCCTCTAAGAGCAGCTCCCCAGAGGTTCTGGAGGGAGTTTGTTAAACAAAAGTCAAAATAAAGACAGTTAAATCTGTATTTTGGCAAAACTGCCAGCAGACCCCTGCTCCCTCTTCCCGCTACTGCTGGGACAAGCAAAGGTGGGAACATCTTTACCTTAAAACATTTTGCACCCCATAAAAAACACAAAAGAGATGTGGGAAGGTGCCTCTCACAATCATAAAGCTTCAGAGATGAATCATGAGGAAAACAGCTCCTGAGGACCAAATTTTGCCAGAAAACAGAGCAGGATACGATTAAGGCACATTCTGGAGTCTTTTTAACTCTTGGCTCATCCCTGTCCTTGGTTCTCAAAACATTCAGTAAGGTTGGCTTTTAATCCATGCCTTGTCTCCTCTCCCACCAGCAACACCTTCACCAAGCCTGCAGATCTCAATACCTGAGACTTTCAAAACTTAGACTAATGTTTTTATCCAATTTGAGTATTTTTTCCTGCCTACCTTGAGTAAAATCAAGCAAATCATCACCATCTTGGAAACTTTTTTACCTGCTGCCTCCTCTATGGCTTCAGTTCCCCTCTTCTCTCCCACCACAGTGCTGGTAAAAGCAGTGCCTTGTGTAAGCAAACAGCACCTGGGAGATGGACCTGAGGCAGACGTGGGAAAACCTTTCTGTGTATTCAAAAAAATAAAGTATCTATAAACCATTTTGAATACCGACAGCACCAGCAGTTATCAAACACCTCAGGAGGATTTAAAACCCAGTTTTCAATGTCATTCCTGTCACTTGTAATGCAATGTCTATTTTCAAAGGACCAGATCTTTGCAGGAAAATTATTTCCTCTTAATATATGGAGTCAAATTTAATAGTTACCTAAAAAACAGAGGTAGATGATATCCCACCTGATGAGATGTGAGGTAACACATCAATCCTACCATTGAATGTCTGTTTTACTGCAAGTGTGGCATGAAACACTTGACTGAATATAAATTTATACACAGCTCTTGATGTATGTGAGGTTTTTGGCAAGGTTTATGAAATAATTCACATACATTTAATTTCGGAATGTTTGCTCATTGTTTTTTATATCCATTTGAAAAACAGGAGCAAGTGAACTTCCAAAGCAGAAGTGATGGATTTCTGTCAATTACCAAATGTTATGAATTTACAGCCCTTTTATTCTGGTACTCAAGGAACTGCCAGCTAATTAAAACTGTACCTTTATGATTATTCAGGGAGTTTGACAAAAGTAAATACAATTTTGAGGTTGTCTTTGGTGTGTTGTAATTGAAGGCAGCAGTGCCAAGAAAAACACCACTGCACTGCCAGACCCGGCCTTGCAAGAAGAGGAGAACGTAGTACAATGCAAACTTTAATGTCAATATATACAGAGCTTTAAAGAAAACATTTCTTTTAAAATTAAATGAAATAAATACAGTATGATACAAAATCCACAATATGCTTAAGAGAAAGAAATGACAGTTACAATATCTGATAACGGGGACCTTGTGTAGAGTTTCATCTTTGAAGTACCTCAGAGAGCATGGAATTCATTGCACACTGTTCTCAATTAATGCCCTTTATGGAGATTTAGCCACGTGCCAGGAGAGCTTCAGCTCTAACCAGAGCATCAGTGCAAGATGCCAAAGTGCTTGGGACATTATGACAATGCAATTAATTAATTAATTAGCAAACACTGCTCAAAAGCCTAATGCAAAACACCCAAACCTGAACACTTGGTCCTGCAAAGCAGATCCACCTCCAGCATCCTCAGTCTTCGTGTGAAAAACCCCACACGAGGATTCAACATTATTCAAACTCACTATTGGTAATAAGCTATTGCCCAAAGGTTAATAATTCAGAGATATAATCAATTAAGTATCTTTTAAGGCTTTCAGAGAAGGTTTGCTTTCATTACACAGGAAAAATCTCAAGAAAACCAGTTGCTGATGATTCTGTGGAGGAATTTCTAATTATGCAAATTATTACTATGTTCAATCAGCTTCAGCTATACATTAAGGGTAGGGTTTTTCAAACTTGTATCTGTTCTTCTATTCCCAAGGAACAAGAGAATTTGGGGGAGCAAATATTTTAAAAATAATTGGAGCAGGGACAGAGATGTTGATGCAGAAGGCTGGTGTGGTAGGAATGAAGTGCAGGGATGTTACCAACAGCTCTCAGTGCACACCCAAGAGACTTTTGGAACAAACTTTAAGGAGAATTTTATGGTTTTGACCTTACAGAGCTCCTATAGGATACATAAGGACTCTATTACGATCACAGCTTCAGAAGCTTTCTGGAAACTTGGAGAAAGAAAAACCTGCTCCTCCCTCCCCTCCCACAAACATTTGCAAACTTTTAGTTCTGGATAGGACTGAAAAGCTTAAGTGCTACAGAAATACATAAAACCCTGTGTTTGCATTGATGTTTTAGTCTAGTTTCACTGAGACAAACCAGGAGAATTATTATAACCCTGTATAACTCATTTAACTCAGCTCTACAGACCAGTCTCTAAGTACATTGCAAGGAACTCCCAACTGCTGATGTTTGCTAGAGGTTATTTTAACTATTGGACAGATGAAGATCAGCTTTGGAAAAGGAATTCAAATATGGAAGACAGAATTCAAGCTCAACATGACTGACTTGGGTGAGGTTTTGGATGCCTTCTCTGGCTGCAAGAACATTCAAACAACAGAGACCTCAAATGATCAGCAGGCTCAGCCCCCTGCACCTCAGGCTCCTGGCATGGGCAAGGGGAATTCACTGACTTTGAGCACAATGGGAAAAAGAAGCAAAACCACACAACACTGAGGCCACGCAAGCCACAGATGAGGAGCTTGACTGGACCCAGCCAGGCAAAGCTCTCAGGAAGGGCTCACCATGGTGCCCCTGCAGTTTTCAGATATGGAACAGGAATACAACAGAGTTCCTCACTTTTTATCCAAAGGATAACTGAAGGTATAAATTGAGATATTCCTGGGCTGAAAAAACTGCAGAACAGGTCCTGAGCCCACTCCAGTGGGAGTCTGCTTTCTGTGTGCACCAGAGCTGGAACTTACTGATAATGATCATCACCAAACACCAGAGCAGGAGCTTTTCTGGCAGGAAGTCACAGCCAATATTCTATCATTTAATATTTAGCTCTCTGGAAATTCCTTTAGTCTAAGTGCCTATTTCTGTGTGATTACGAGCCTTTGTGAAAATTTGACTTTTTTTCTAACTCAGTAAGGCAGCAATAACATAACCAGTTTGTAAACTTGAACTGTGCCCAGATGATATGAAACTATTTCCACCAACCTTTCACTGCAGCCAGAGCACGTTCCCATTACCTGCTCTTCCATCTCAAACCTTTAACTGAAAGCTCATGAGCAGATCATGCTACTTTTAGATATCAAAACCTAAGTTGGGAAAGAAAGGGATGAGAAACAGGCAAGAAATTCCCAAAGAAGCCTCACAAAGATGATCATTAAATACAGTAAAAGTAAACTGCAAGTGAACTCTTTCGTGTTCCTGCATATCCCAAAATTTCCAAGACTGATATGCTTAAATAGTCAGAGCAAGGGAACTTTTCCCCCAAATCAAGGATTACAATTGGCATACCAGGGTACACTGGCCTGTCAGATATAATACATCCATATGTTTTCCCCATGATAAGACACCTTTGCAGTGTTGCAGTCACCAAAGCTACACTTTTACCCCTGGAGTCCCACTTGCACTAAAGGCCAGGAGTGATACAAGACAGGGATAACTTTACAGGAGATGTTTTAAATACTCTGTAACAAATCAGAACATCCACCTTGTTTGTGTTCTTTTCCTCTCACCACCTTTGTGCTGCACATCAAGAACAACTTGAGTCCCTTCAGCTGCTTCCAACTGCTCTTGTGCAAAATGCTTTTAAGGTGCTTATACTGTGGTGCTTCTAAGCAAGCTAAAAGAAAATACCAACAAGAAACACTGTTAAATGATTCATGGGTAAAGCCATTAAAGACCAGCTGCTGCCTTACAGGAAAGCTGAAGACAATTCCAGTTTGACATTTTCATTGTGTTCCAGGCCTTGCATTACCTCTTATCCCCAACACAGTTTTTAGGACTATATTTTAACCCACATTATACCTTGACCTGACTCAGGTGGTTTAATTTCCAGCACTTTTGCCTTTTTTTAGTGAATTCAAATTCTTCTGGCAGTCATCTTTAAATTTACATAAAAATGACCCTGGCAAAGTGTAGACAAGAGGTTTCCAGGCATTCCTGCTGGCAAAGGTCTTCAGTAAGGAAACGGAGGATAGACCAAAAAGGGCAAATTTTGTACTAAACAAAGAGCTTTCCAGGAAGCAGTTGTGTTCTTTGATAAGCTTTCAAGCATTTCAAACAGGCACCTCAAAACTAGGCACAAATGGCCCCTAAAGCTTCCAACATCTATCAAACACTCAAGGAATTCCATCTGGGGGATGTTCTGCTTGATACAAAGAGCACACCTATGTTTGCTATATCATTAAGTCTCAAATCTACATATATTCATACCTAACTATTTGGCCAGATAATGTCCATCTTCCCCCACCACAACAGAAGAAAGCAGCTTATCTAAAAGTACTTCCAATACCACCAAGTCCTTCACAGGTATAAGCAAAAACCAGCCAACACCTCCTGTGAGATCTGAGTTATCACCGCCACTCCTGCTGCTTGGGCCAGAATTCTCCTGGAAGGTTTTTTTTTTTTTTCCTGTCTCAAAATGCTGATTTTGTGTCAGCCCTGGGGTCTTACAATTGAAAATTCAGTGATGACAAATGAGTCTGAACTATGTTTGACTTTTGGTCACTTCACAGTCTAATGTCACTAATATATTTAAGATCATCCTGCTATGTCACTACAATTGCTCAATGTCTACAACTTTTGAAAACACTTCTAAGTGTATCTCTAAACGAACTACCAGCAGTTAGCATTGGTTTTGAGTCAGGAAACTCCAAGATAATTCTGGCCCTGAAATGAATTTCCTCTCCATCCCAGCATTTAGGAACAGCTGAAGTCCTAACACCAGACAGAGAGGGTGAGTGAATGCTGGCCACAGGATGCTGACAGGAAATTTGCCCGTAACATGAAATTTCTTGGTCAGAATTCCCTTACCTGGGCACAACAGCAAGGCTTATTTATTTTCCCAAGCTACCCCTACAGTTAGGCAAAGAGAATTTTGCAGTTCTGTTCTGTAATATTTGTACATGCGGCGAGAGAGTCAGAGAGAAGCAACATTCTATTAAAAAAATCAAATAAATAAAAAATAAACCCCAAGTGCCAAGTTGGTTATAATAAAGTGTCAGTTTGTCTCACATGCCAAACAAACCTAATATTGGGTGTATTCAGTGGAAAGACTGCTGAGGAAAATAACACAGTAGTTGTGTTAATGGATGGGAAATAGAAGTAACAAAGGATTGAGCTGCATGATGTTGTCTTGAAGTGGTACCAATGTTTCTGACAGCATGTATTGACTTTCTCCAGCTCAGTGCAGGACACAATTTGTGGTAACAACCAGAAATGTTAATTTTCCTGTTAGAGGCCATAAAGCAGCATTTCTTTTGGGTCACGAGTGATCAAATTGAAGTGCAGGATCTTGCACATCCCCTTTGGTTTGTGTTTCCACAGAAACTCCTCAGTTACTGGCACCATGCAAACACAGACCTTCCAAATCAACAGCGATGAGTTAACACTGGCACATCACATTGCTCAACTCTGCATAATAGTCATGGACAAGGTAAAGGAATTGAGTTGAATCAGTGAAGTGCCCAATTACAAAATGAAGAATTTGCCCTTCACAGCAAGGACTAAAGGTGTGAAGCAAAGAAAACTCACACTGACACTTTATGTACAACTTGGTCATTGGTAACGGTCCCCTAAATCATTTTTTTTTTAACTGAACCCAGCAAAACTATACAGAATGTGAAAGAATATTTGCAACAGATCTCAAAGGACAGTGTAGAGAAATTCATTATGGTGTACCTGATGTTTAAATTAACTTAACAGATACGGCCTGTAAAACAAACACAGTATGAACCTGTGGATTTTTTTTTTTTCTTTTTAAAAAAAGGACTTTTACAGAATTCAAGTAGTGTAGCAGGAAACCATAGATGCCTTTTGATCACAGGTCAGGCAAAATAGAGCCACTTGTTGGGTTTTCCCCTTGCTTGTGTCTGCTCAGGTGTCCCAGTGGATCTATAAGTCTGTGGATGTGAGCTTTTTCATGCTCCGTCGCTGAGCTAAACTGGAGGCTGCCACAGGCTCCAGCACTGGCTGAAATGTCTTGTGATTCAGTGCAGAATATGTAGCAGCCATGGCTCCCTAGAGAAAAAGGAAATACAGAATAATAATGAATATATATAGAAGTTTCAATCAGAAAATAAAGCAATTAAACATTAAATACTCAATTAACCCCATTAAAACCAAACAAGACTTATGCTAGGTCATGTGAATTCTATAAAGTTTGTTAGGAAAAAAAACCCATCTGTTGTTGAATCCTTCCAATGTCCAAGTATGGGTGTCTGACATTTCTTTTTCTTTCCTCTGTATTTTTTTTGTATACCTCAGATGTAGGGATCACCTGTTAATGTAGGTCAGAATTTGTATTCTTCAAGCCAAATTAGCACCAATTTCTCAAATACAGCCACTTCAGTGGCTATTCAGATCCTGACTTAGGAGACAAGAACTACCTTAAAGCAAACACCCAGAAAAATCTCTTCCTTTACACAGAGGTTAAAAAGAATTATTGACCAATAATTTGGAGAGGGACTTTGTACAAGGGTATGTAGTGCCAGGACAAGGGGAAATGGTCTCCCACTGCCAGAGGACAGGGTTAGATGGGATATTGGGAAGAAGTTCTTCCCTGTGAGGGTGGTGAGGCCCTGGCACAGGGTGCCCAGAGAAGCTGTGGCTGCCCCTGGATCCCTGAAGTGCCCAAGGCCAGGTTGGATGGGGCTTGGAGCAACCTGGGCTAATGGAAGGTGTCCCTGCCCACGGTAAGGGGTGGATGGCCCAGCTTTAAGGTCCCTCCCAACCCGAACCATTCCATGATTCCATGAATTTGTCTCACTATGTAGCTTAAATATGTCAGTACTACGGAAAACAAACAGAAAAAGTGGGACTTCTGTCTTTAGCTCTAAACCAACTCAACTCCTTGCACAGCCCCCACCTCAAGCAGCACCCCAGGTGGGTTTACCTTTACTAGATGTGGGGCATCTTGCCTGTTGAGCTGATAATGAGGCAGCTGGTCCCTACAGGCAATCCAGGAATGCTTCAGCACCTGCTCGGCCGTGTACCGCTGGTGGGGATCCACGTGCAGCATGTGTGACAACAAGTCCTGCAGGGAAGGGAAACACACGGATTGCTCAGTCCAAATCATCTTAGGTGGCCTTTAGAGCATCAGAGATGGCAGCAGTGAGAGAAGCACCCGATGTGGAGGGATTAACACAATGCAAACATACAGAGATCAGCAGACAAATGGGATCATTCTGTGCCCTGACACTGCAGAAGGCTGAGAACAATGTGTGGTACTATTGGAGCAGTGCAACAGAGCCAGCCTTGATTGCAAAGGAACTCACTGTTGTGCCTTTTGTGTTTATTATGAATATAATCTTTAAAAGACTAGAAATTCTATTAAAATGTAGCAGGCAGATTTTATGGAGGAAAGCTATTATTTGCAAATCTCTCTCTCCTTGTTCACTCTGCACTTTGGGCTCTGCTGACTCCTTACTACAACTGAATTCAGAGACAGTGAGACACCAGCAACAAATTTTTCCTTCAGAAAGCTACATAAAGAATAAAGCCAACAGCAATGGACACTTGTTTTTGCCTGTTAGCAGCATTAGCAATAAGCTACTAATTAATTACAACATTGGTCCAAAGGAGAGGTGGGTGGAAAGGGCACAGAACAGAGACAGCAACAGTTTGAAATAAAACCAAAATATGAGCAAGCTGACAGAATGTTCCCTTTGTTTTAGGTACAAAATGTGAAGCATTCTTAAATACACAGAAGTGAATTTCTTGTGCTAAGACAGCAGCAGCCAACAAGCATTCTGAATCACTCCTACTGAAATGAACAAATAGTGCAGTTCCAAAGGATCAGGAAAAATATTTAAATATTAATATTTAATATTAATGCTGATCTTTTTAAAAGGTAACACTGGTGATTAATATACCCACAGAGGGGGTCAACGCCATCCCAAGGAATTCATATTGATTACAGATGGAGTCTTTAAATAAAAAGGTTGGAGCAGATATCCTTCCCTTCAATAAAGTCTGCAGATAATAATGAGCTACACTTACAGAGCACTCTAGTTGACAAAGCTCAGTAGATTTCATTAGAATGCTATAAAAATATAAAACCAAAACACATTTTCACCTTTGCTGCATCTGAAACAGTGTCCCAGTTGCCTCCACTTAGAGAGAATTTTCCACTGCCTATCCGTACTAGGATCTCCTCAGGAGTATCATTGGGACCATTGGCAAATGGAGTATAGCTGTTGAAAGAAAAAAATCAAAACAAAACCACCTTGTTATAGATAAAAACTGCAAGAAATTGGTAAAATCTCATGAATCTGAGTCAATATCCCACTGCCAGCAGATGCACATCACAAAATATGTACACATACTATTAAATACTGTTAATATTTCTAATATTACATGAGAAGTACAGATTTATCAAGAGAATAATTTCCAGTACACAGGATTTAGCCATAAGGCTAAAAACATGCTCTTTTGCTGTCAGAGCAGAATTCAGCAAACATCTCTCATTTGGCCACTAGATGCTTCCTAGAGCTTCATCAAGTCTGGATGTTTTCTAAACTCCAGAGATCACAACCCAGAGTGTTCTACAGGGCCAGGAATGCAGCCTGGGGCAGGAGACACAAGGTGAGTAAAGGGGATGGGGTGGGAGGATGAGAGGCTGGAGGGTAAAAAGAAACCCACCACGTATTTTCACTCAATTCCTCCCTGGAAACTGGGGGAGGTCTTTGGCACCCCCAGTCCTGCACTATGGGAAGAGAAGCTTGAAGCTACTTGTGAGAGAAACCTGGTTTATTTGGCTTTGACTCAGAGCTGCCTGTCCCACCTGAGTGTCTGTGTCATTCCATGAGGCAATGCCTCACCATTTCTATGGAAGCAGGGATTCAGGCAACATTCTGGGATTTTAGGTAAACAAAACAGCTCAGAAATATTCTCACCCTGCCAACATTGTGTAAAGGAGAACTCCCAAGCTCCATATGTCACAAGCAGCATCATATCCCTGTCTCATGAGAACCTATGAAACAAAGAGTGTTAAAGACTTGCCATATATTAAAAAAACCCCACCAAACCAACACCACGGCCGAAGGAAGGGCAAGACCATCCCTGGATCATGTCAGAGATTTGATTATTCATTTTCTAATATACAGGCTGCAGTAAGTACCAACAATATTTCTTGTTCCCAGAACATCATCTCTTAAGATTTTTCAACAGGCTCACATCTTATTTTTGAGGGTGGACTCTGCTGTTTTTAAAGCAGGTTTATTATAAACACATGCACCAGTGTTTAAAAAGCATGTGTGATTATATTTAAAGAAAAGTAGCAGAATTGTTGAGGCTTCTTTCTGAGCATTGCTGAAAAGTTTAAGCATTCGATGCACCAAAACCAGCATAAAGAAAACACAGAGCAGCTTGAAATACCTCTGGTGCCACAAAGTTTGCAGTGTAGCAGGGAGTTAGAAGTAGTCCATTTTCTCCTCTAAGTTGTTTTGCAAATCCAAAATCACAAATCCTGATGGAATCAGCATTATTTGAATCATCAGTATATAAAATATTACTGGGTTTAAGGTCTCGGTGCACCACCTTTAAACAAAGACATTAGAAAAGCCATCATTTAGGAGCAGCAGGTACATTTGTTTGTAATTTACAATTTATAAAAGATATTCTCTAGATGAATATACTTATGGGAGTTTAAACAATTATGTAACTTTAAAGGACCCAAAAATTCTAGTTCAAGCAATATAATAAAAACCTCCTGGCTCATAATCCAACTGGAGCCAACATCCCCATTTGGCAACAAGGAGAAGACAAAAATCTACTGTTTCATAAAATGTAGAATCAAAAGGTTTTGCCAGGATAACAGGGTAAGTTGTTTCTATTATTCACCTTTGTGATAAAATATAAAACCTTTTAGCATGAAAACAAGCCAAGCAAAGCACCCAGGGAAAGGAACTGGTAATTTCAGAGCTGTGACAGGGGTGTGGGGCAGAAGGGCTCACTCACCCCCTGGCAGTGCAGGTAGTCCACGGTCTTGGCAATGGTGAAGAGGACAGCGCTGGCCTCCCGCTCCGAGAAGAATTTCTGCCTCAGGATCCGGTCCAGCAGCTCCCCTCCCTTCATCAGCTCCGTGACCAGGTAGATGAATCTGCCATCATCATACACCTGGGGAGAGGTTTAACAGTGCACTCACACAAAAAACACTCAGATAGATTTATTCAAAGGCAACATCTGTAGTTACACATCCCCAAAAATCCCCTCCTCCCGCAGGAGCGGGCAGCACAAACAGCAGGGACTGCCAAAGCAGGGAGTGCAAGGCAGCTCATGTGTCATCCTGGGAGTTCATGACTCAAGCTGTTAATTCATCACTCTCAATCCAAGTCGTTAATTCATCACTCTGAATTAAATTTTTCAGTGTAAGAACTGTTGTTGGAAGAGGAGAGCAATCCTACACTCCCTACTGCTCTTCCACAGGCCACTTTTAGGTGCTGACACTTGGCATACACAGGACAACATGCCACTGCTTTCCCAGGTTACCAACACATTGGCTGCTCATTTGAAACAAGAAGAAATATGGCATTTCTAACCTTTACATCACTTCTCACTTCAAGTTTGTTAAACAGCCTTTAGAAAAAATTAGTATCAGGACAGCATTGTATTTTGAAACACTCCCTCTACTATTATGTACTGCTCTCCCAACAGATATCACTATGCAAAAGAAATTTAACGAATCCCAATAAACTGCCTGTATCTGCATTTATTTTTTGAGCACTGTCTAATAAGAGGTAGCAGAGAAAGAGGTACATACATCCTTTAAAGTAATAATATTTGGATGTTGCCCATAACGCATGAGAATCTCAATTTCTTCTGAGGGATCCCTCTTGCTTTTATCAATTATCTGCAAAATAATACAGGAAAAACAACTTGCATAAACAAAGTCCATTAAATAAAGACATTTTTTGTATTTATATTCTCATTTCAACAACAACAACAAAAAAACTCTAGAGTTCATTACTTCTTACTAATCCTGAGTAATTAATCTTCCAGCTTCACATCCCATTTATTCATTTCTTGCTCTATCCTTGTTAAAATTCTATCATTAATGCAGCCTATCCTGCTCCACTGAACAAAGAAATGCACTGGACTGTCTGAAGCATCACTAATTCCCTGCAGCCCAGTTCCACCTTTGTGAATCTCACTTTATTTCAGGTGTTCTCATCATTGTACAGTATTTTCAGCCTTCAAGATCGTAACTTATCAACACAAACAGCCACAATAACTGGAAAATTCACAAATATACATTTTCAAATCTACTAGACAATCTTTTCAGAATGTCAGAGTGGATTTTATTCCAGTACCTTCACAGCAAACTCCATGTTTGTAGCTATGTGGATACATCTCTTGCAAACTGAGTAGGAACCCACACCAATATCTTCTTTCAGTTCATAGACATCAGTGAACTGTGCACTGTTTCCATGAAGCTGCTTTAAAAAAAACACAGGCAAGTGGTTATCTAAAGCAACAGGATTCTCTTTGTCATTACACTGTTACCAACAGCAGAAGTTTCTCCTGCTTGCTCATCATTTTTCTTTGAAATTCTGCCTCCAGAAAAACAGTAACTCACTTTTTAAAATTAAGAACATCCCATGAAGTATTTAATAAGGCACATTTTGTAATGGTCTCCTCAACAAAGCAAGAACAACTGTAACTACTGAATATTGGTCAGTCCTTATGTCAAAGAAGTTTCCCAAAAAGGAAAGCATTACCTGGACTATGGGCAGGATATTGGTGAGGGGTGATATTTTATGGTCTTCTACAGTAGTCGTTGCAACAAAACTAAATCCCTTGAAGAGCTGGTGGGCGTTTGCACTGGGTGGGACCCCTGGAGAATCTGGGGGCAGACAGACACAGGATTAGTGTGGCTACATCCCACCAAGGCCATTTTATAACATTCAGGACAGGTATGTTACAAAAACTGTTTTGAGGGAAGGGAAGTAAACAAGAGGAACACCAATGTTAAATAATAAATAAAACTTCTAGTTTGTTACCTGTGCTATCTTCAGTAACAAACACAAACAAGTACTCCAGGGTTTTATCTAAAACTGTGAAGCACTGCAGGAATTTATGCATGAGCACGTTTTAAGGAAGAAGTTTATTGAAACAAAGCTACTTATGGAAAAGAAATAAAGATCACTGTCTTGTGCTGAACAGCTTTGTAACACAGAAGAGCAACCACAGATTGCACTGGTCCAGTGGTGAATGTGCTGCTGGCAAGGCACAAGTGAGCCAACACAAGAATATCCAATAAGTAAATTACCACTGAAAACAGTATCACTGAATGATTAGAATTATGTTTTCCTCAGATTATATTCTGTGCACCTCTGAATTCACTATCTGAAATCTCACAGTGAGCACAGCTTAATAATTTCGTGTAGCCTATTAAAAGCACAGACCTTCTCCAAACAATCATGAGAAGAGGGTTTAAAAGCTGGATGCAGCAGGAAAGAAAAAAATCCACAAAAGAAAACCTGAAGTGAAACTTGAAGCAGACTAAGCAATAATAATGATAAAAGTTAATGTTTCTTAAAGCAAGCTATTCTCCATGAAATACTGACCCTAACAATAATCACTGCTGCAATCAAATTGAGTTTACTTTTAGTATTAAATACTTCCCCTCAAACACTGCATGTTGGACTTTAATCATAAATAGAAACCATAGTCCAGCTTTTAATATTCCATTTATTTTTTAATTCCTGAGTCAAAGATTAGCAAAATATTCAAAAAACAGAAACCTGCTGAGGGGAACATCCTCCTTCAAAGCACTGGAACCCTGGTGCATCCTTTCCTTTTAACTCTGTCACTGGCTTTTTGTTGTTTTAACATTAACTTGAACCCCTTGTCCCACAAACCTCACCGATTTATAGCCATGCACAGTTACCTTTTGGTGTTTTTGCTGTGAATTCTGGATCAAAACAGAAAGTATCTTCTGGCTTTCCAGAGGCAGGTTTGAAGGGAGGCTGAATTTCTCTTCTGAACAGTTTCTGAAGGAGAAGGACAAAGATAAGTAAGGGTCAATGAACCTTCCATGGGCTCTGTAACTTTGCCAAGATAAAGGGTAAAGGACAAAGACCTCAACCCGTGTCAGGCACATCGCTCTTGGCAAGGAACTGCCCATTCTCAAAGCTCTATTCCAGGATTTTCCTAACCCACCAAACTAAAATCAGGCAAAGATGGGAAAGATCTCAAATCTGCAATAAATCCCATTTACAGCTGAGGAACAGAAAATTTCATGTCAAAAGATGTTGAATCCCCATGCAAAATTCAGGAATTTCTGAGAGCATTTCCTTGCCTTTTCTCTCCTGCTTTCAGACCTATTTTTTGCAGTTTATTTAACCTTCCTGCACAAAAACATACAGTGTATTTTAGTTAAAAAATCAAAACAACCAAACCAACTAACCAAAACCAAGGAAATGGGACCTGACTGTATCCCAAAGAAATAATGAGATAAAATACAGAAGTGTCATCAACACCAAAGTGAAATAAACACAAATTACTGTCAAATTAAAAAAAATACATACAAAGAAAAAAGAAAGAGTTAGGACTGCTGATCTTTCAAACTTCCCTGCTGATATTTATTTCAACATCAGCTCCTTCAAAAGAAAAAAAGTAGATAATCAAGCCAAACAAGACAACAACTTTTGAAGTGTATTCACATAAAGCAGTGAAGTTTTGCTATTACTAAAAACTTGTTGCTGAACAGGACTCTGAGGTAGCTGCTGCATAAACACAGCTAGAAAATCACTTTCAGAAATAAATACATGAGATAAACAGATGGATAACGATGAGGGACTTCAAAGAAATAGGTGAGCACAGCACTGTCCTGTGTGGCTGCAGTTCTGTCAGCACAGCCACATCTTATTTATTCCATCAACCCTTCTGCAGCACCACAGCAAAGGGGGGATTTATTTCACTCACAGCATCTTGGCTTTGAGAGTGTTTCTGGCAAACACAGCTCAGAGGATGAGCGAACCACAGAGGAAAATCACAAGGTGCTCATGAAAAATTGAAGCCAGGAGTCATGATCTTGTAGGCTTGGGACCATCTCAGAGCACCTGAGTTAATTCCTGAACTGTGCCTGGGATAGGAGTGATGCAGAGGGAAGTCCAGGACAGTTACAGCCACAGGGAGCTGTTGTGCCCTGCAGGGGAGCACTGGACAGACACTTCCTGAAGGGTTTCTGGGAACACCAGCAGCCTCTCCCAACTACAAATGCCCTAACCAACCCTTTAAGCTTGAGGATGCTGCAACTCCTAATTATTTAGAAAGTAAATGCACAATTTATAATTAATACTCTCTATCTGCAGTAAATACTGCAGCTCCAGATGCCAAGGAATTACAGAAGAAGCCAGGATGTGCCAGTCAGCAGCGAGGCAGTGTTTGCTGGGCCCTATTCAGATGTAAATACTTATACAAATGCTACAACAGACAGAAAAATTAACAACAGCTTTATCAATCAGATCCTTTTGTACTCACATTCCAGTCAACAGTAGAAAAAAAAGGATGTCTCTTGATTTCTTCAACTCCATCTGAACCAGCTCCTGAACAAAGAAAATACTGTAGTTAACACACTTGTGGCTAAAGTATAAAGATTGCACTAAAAATTAGTTCATTTCTAAAAAGTTTGCACAGACATGGTTATTTGAGGGAACTGTGAATACAGAGATATTCCAAGGATGTAAAATACCTAGGGAGGCAAACAGAGCACAAACAGCCCATAAGTACAGAGTCAATATTCCCTGCTCTGACACTGTCAGAGCTTTGGCTCACTCCTAAGAGTCACTGATCCAAGAAGTGACCATTCCTTGGCCAAACCCAGGAAGTCATGATCCAAACTAACAGGTATCCAAATGTTACTGATCACCCAGAGCTTGAGAGTCTCTAGCAACTGCTTTTTTTGAAATAAAAAGTTAGGTTGAGTTGATTATTTAAAGATCAAAATAAATGAACCAACCTAATCTATTTGATGGGTTCCTTTTAAACAACATCCTCAGGAGACTTTGTGCTTCAGGGCTGAGGAACTGAGGCATCCCAAGCTTTGCCCTAAAAGAAAACAGAGAACAAGTCAGTGGAAGAAACTTGTCTTGGTAAAAACTGTCTACATAGATTTCACTGCACAGTTTAATCTATCAAGGATCTATTCCAAAGCCTTGCAGACTGCACGTACTTAACTCATCAACTTTTTAAGTTGCCTATTATATGAGTGTTTTAAAATAAAACTCAACAAAGAACAAACACATCAGACCAAAACCACGAAACCCCACCCAAGCCCCCAAAGCAAGCTTTATGCTGCAACAGAGTAAAATAATTATCTCACAAATACGTAAGTATTTTCAAAGAAATCTTCATGTCGCCAGGAGGTTTTTACCAAAATAACTACCACTAACTCAATGCCAGAAGAGACTCACCAAATCCCCAATTACCTGTCCTTGAAGTGATTGCTACTATTCCTCCAGGGAAGGGCCTTATTGAGCCATCATATAAAAGCTCACTGACTTTACCATTTGTTTTATTTAATGGAAACTCTAATGCCAAGGCAGGGAAATCTTGTGCAGAACTGCAGCATCACCGGGAGCTGCAAGGGAGGCAGCTCGTGGTCTGCTCCATCCTTTCAGAGGCAGCAGCACCAGGAACTCCCACTCAGGGCAAGCTGCAAGTGTCCTATGCTGGGAAGAACAGAGTTTCCCCCTCCTTCCTTTCCCCATAACCCCTCAGAGGGCCCAAGGCTGTGCCTGTGCTAGGAGGAAACTCTTTGTTAGCTGAGCACAAAGACAGACGAGAACATATTTGCCCAACAGCTCCACTCACTGAGCACCAGTTCACCCAGTTTGTCCTGTCCAACAGCTTCTGTTGTAACTGGGGTAATTTAAGATGGGAATTTGAGCACGTAAGTGCTCTCCACACATCTGTACACAAAGCAACACCTGATCACCTGCTGCTTACAAAACAAGGTGTGCTGTAACAGTAGCAAGGGAGTGTAACAACAACAGGAGTGTAAATCAAGCTGCTCTAAGTCACTGCACTGTTCTTATCTTTATTATCTTTATTATCCTCCTACAATCAAAGTACAAATGCATCCCTGAGACTTTAATTGCTGGGGATACTTAATGGTATTTCACAGTTTGGGATCTAAAGCTTATCAAGGGGCTTTGCTTTTTTTGTTCCTGTTCCAGCTCAGTGCTCTTAGAATCATAAAATGGTTTGAGCTGGAAGGGACCTTAAAGCTCATCTTGCTCCATTCCCTGCCATGGGGACACCTTCAGCAAGACCAGGCTGCACAAGGAGTTACAACAAGCTGTTAAAACATGTTTAAAATGACATTATCTGACTTCTGAAAAAGGAAGGAGATGTACTTACTTCAGTATCATATTCATAGTCTCATTTCGATCTTTACCTTGAAATGGCAGGGTACCAGTAAGCATTTCAAACTGGAAAGAACAAATGTTAATCTAAATCAACACTTCTTCCCCAATTGCTGAAATAAAGTGTTAAGCACTGCACTCTTTCCTATCTCTACATCAGACTGGTTGAACTTTGAAATGATTATGAAAATGTTAAACCTAAAATTCTGCTCTCACTTGTAGTTTACATGATGATAACAGTGGTAAGTGTAACATGATGATGATGGAGGAATATTTTGCACCAAGAAGCTACTTAAAAGTAATAAATCTCCTCCATAACCAGGTTTTAGAAGTTGCCATATTCTAAAAACTGCAAGAATGGTGAATTCTAGAACAGCAGTTTACTTTTCAAGTAAGGCTGATGCTGCACATCCCAGCAAGGGCAGAAATGGCAGCAGTTACTGGCTTATGTCACTACTCCACTCCAGCACTCCTTCCTCAGGCTCACTCCTACAGAAATGCCATTAATATTCCTTCAAACCAAACCTTCAAGTCTGTTTTCAAATTTAACTATCAAGTAACATGCAAAATAAATATACAAAGTGAAGTCTCACACTGACTACAGCTGATTTTAACTACTAATGGATGACACACAGGATTTTTCTGGTGCCTGATAAACATTCCCTAGAGGTGAGAAGTCAATTTTATTCCACCCAGTTATTGAATTGTCCCCCTTACCCAAGCATTCCTAATTAGAATTGGACAAGCTTATTCTAAGTGCATTTGTGTGAGCTTAGCAAGGGAAGCAAGAGGCAAATACAGTACCATGAGGACCCCAAAGGACCACCAGTCAGCACTCTGGTTGTGTCCTCGCCTGTTTACCACTTCAGGAGCCATGTACTCTACAGTACCACAGAAAGAATAGGCCTTCTTCTCTTGGTCTACTGATTCCTTGCTGAGTCCAAAGTCTACAACAACAGCATCACAAGAATAAAAGCCAGTAAAGAACTTCAGGGGCAAAAAAATAAATCAATATATGGTACTTCAAAATCCAAGCGTTGAGAGGTTTGGGTTGGCTATTTTCAGAAATATGATTAGCACAGCTCTCCATGAAACAAGAGACTGCAGGTATCTGGAGATAGCACACTTAGTTTACTACACACCTCCAAAACCATTCTAAAGGTCATTAAATTCATGATTAGCCATCAAAATTATTACTGAAATAACTTGGCATTTGAAATCGTACACATTTAGAGCCCTAAGATACTCAGAGGTTCTCATTTTCTCTCTTTACTGCCTGCTTTATTCACACAAAAAATTGGAGAGAAGTAAAAATCAGTTTCAAAGGGAATGCAGCCTCCATGGTCTGGTCTTACTGAATGATGAATAAATAAATCACACTAAAAATATTGTTGTTACATAAGGCAACATGGTTCTGTAACCTGCCTCAAGTTCAGTGCAGAAGAGTCCTGCATTCCCAGAATATTTCATTCCCAGAACACTTTTTTCCCCATTTTGAATACACAATCCTTGACACTGGCTCAGCTCTCAAACATCCTGTTTTTCATAAGGGAAAATGATTGCTAATCAATGATCCCATCCATTATTTCCACTTTCAGAAGAAAGTGACAAATTTAGGACTGAATTATATTTAAATATATCAGAATTTCAAAAAGTATGCATTTGATAAACCTGATTTCCATCACCATTATTCCATCAAGTCTTTGAGGGTTTAAAAAACTTCATTTTTCTCTTGGAATCTAACAGCAATATCTCAGATCAAAATATACAATGAAATCTCTAGTACAAAAGCATCACCTTAAATGTAATTTAAAGCGTTCAGAAATTAATAGCAATTTGTTTTCCAAACAATCAGTCTTTTGTATACATAATTGCCTAGAATGTATGTATTTGGACTGTTCCTCACAGATCTTTTTTCTGCAATATTATATGCATTTAAAATTGATAATACAGAAACACAAAAAAGCTTATTTAGAAAGGGCTGTATTAATGAGTGGTGCCTACCTGTTAACTTGATATGTCCTGCTTCATCAAGCAAAATGCTGAAAATTAAAATTCACATTCACCAAAACACATAAAGAGCAATGTTTATATAAAACATGTAAAATATAAGTTAAAAATGATGATATCCAATTGTTATTACTTTAACAAGCAAATATTATTTCATGTAAACCACAGCTACGTGTTTCACATTTTGTACTTGTTTACAAAGTCTAACAAATAGTTTTAACTTTTTACAGTGGAAAAGGCAAAGCAACAAGCAAAATACACATAATAGTGGTAAAATACATTTTACTTTACTTTTCTGGCTTCAGGTCCCTGTACACAATTCCCAAGCTGTGAAGGTGATCCAAAGCAAGGGCCAGTTCTGCGAGGTAGAATTTCACATCTTCCTCTGTAAACATAACCTAATAAGAACTGTATAGATTTACCTTCTGATCTTGTCTTCAGTTTTTAAAACTGCAATCTAAAAAACACATACTCCTGTCTGCCTACATTTCAAATTTAGTTTTAAAAGTCCCTTGTGAACTCATAATTCATGAGCTCAGCCAAGAGAAATTATTTACTAATACCTGTTAATTATAAAGTGCACAAAGAACTACCTGCAATACTTAAATAAAACCATCAGCATTACTGCAGAGCATGAATTAACTCTTAGATAATAAATGAATTGTTATATTTGGTGTAACTGACACCCAGCACTCCTCCTGCCACAATCACAGACAGTTTTCCACTGCATCATAAAATTTAACATATGGCTGCTGTATTGGGTGAGTGAGAATTCACATTAACAATATTTAGAAAAAAAAGTAAAAATCATTTAAGAAAAAAGAACACAGAATAAAACACTGGTGACAATAACAATGACAGCCTGAGAGTTGAAGAATGTACTCTGCTCTTAGGAAAAAAAATAAAATTAAAGAATCCTGGTGAGACACTGAAATAATGATGTTTCTAGAGCAGAGATGCACTTCTGTCCTGAACACTCCACAGGTTGCTTCTAATTTAATACACAAAAACTGTACCTGCTTTGGCTCTTGTCATGTTCTACAAATTACTGGAGGAGCTTGGAATCTTAAAATTGCTGGATTGAATTTGGGCTTTAAGTGAACTATTCCCTTGTTTGCTGAATCCAGCAGGAATGGGGTGTGCAGCCACTCAGCTGCTGCCCAGCAAGGCTGAAATGAAGCTACCTGGGCTCCCTGATTCAGTGCCACTGCTCTGTACTTGGAATTGTTCAGGTGTGATCTATTCTCCAGGCACAGAAATATTCCCTGATTTCCATAATGACAGGTGTTAACCTTGGGTGAACAAGGAAGCTGTTACACTCCACACAGTGTCACCTTCACACCTTTAAAGAGCAGTGTTGATGCTGGGTTTCACCTCTTTCAAAAGAGCAGAGGGAAACCTTGGATTTCATTACTCCTTGGATTTCATTACTCCTTGGAGCAGCCAAAATGCAAATCTCAGAACACAATGATGCTAAATGTTAATCTACCATCTCCCCATAATGACATTTAAAGCTGTTCTCTGGTCAAGTTAAACATGATGCAAGTCAATTTCATTAAATATTACCAAAAAATCTTCATTACACACTCATCTCACTGCCACAGCTGAAACTCTCATACCCACATTAGAATTTAAAGACCAACAAGACTCTTTTAATAACTTCATACTAAACCAAATTAATTTAAAACAATCCTTGTGTGCAAAGTATGAAATGCCACAGGGAATTTATCCTCATGCGCATTGTCCTTAGGCAGTGTTTTACCTTGGACTTTTGAAATTACCTCACATTCCCACCAGAAAATAAAAACTTGATTTTTTTTAATATCTATATATATAAAAGCCACCACCATAGAAGGTAACTGAAGTGTTCCAACAAACAGGTGGAGTCTTAGCAGTAAGAAAATTTGAGAATTATGACTTCTTGGTTCCCACAGGGAATACATCCCTCTTTCAACCCCTGACAGAGGTCTTATGGATAGCCTTGCATTTCTTATTTAAGAATGTTGCATAGTGGATAATCCCAGCTGGGCTGGTGCAAGGGAACCACTCTTCCTGCTATTCCAAAATTCCCTCTGTAATTAAACATCCCATATCAAAGCAGAGCCTGACCTCTTTCCTACCTCCTGCTTCAATAACCTGGGACAAGTCAGTCACTTGAAGGTTTTAACACCATTTTAGCTTCCAGATTAATTAATTTTGAGCTCAATCCTTAGACATAATGACTGTGTTACCAAGCTCAGCTTTTAACAAAATTGCCTTTAAATTCTTCCTTCTCTTTTGCCTGTTCCTAAAATAAAACCTTTCTTTTTTTATGAAAAGTATATGGGGGAAAAAAACTCTCCTGGCCTTACATACTGGGAATAAACAACCTCCTCTGTGCCATGAAAAAAATCAGTCAGATAACACAGTTTTCTCATTTAAGAAAGTGGCTTTTCCTGTGCTTTGGCAGTATAAATGGATTTACAGTGGTGAAAACACTGAAAACCTCTCTTGCTGTGAAGCTGTTGAGAAACTGCCATTAAAAATTTAGATCTTTATAAAAAGGTTTGCCAAACGAAAATAAAAGTCTTCTAAACGTGTTCATAACACTTAAGGTAACATGTAATAAATATTTGATGGCAAATGTTTAAAAAAAATAACAGCCTGTAGCTGTATCCCATTCCCTCCTGTGAAGCTCTCCCTCCAGAAAACAAAAATAGGAATGAAAAATTCAAGGTCCAGTTGTGTGCCAGGGTTGGATGGAGGGGAGTGGGCTCAAAAGCACTCCATGTTCCCACTCTGTGGGATTCAGGATGAGCATTTGGATTGCAGCACAAGGCAATTTTACAGTGCAGCAGAAACCTCTCAGGGCTGCAGGATTCCAGGAGCACCTAAGCTGACTAAGAGCATGAGAACTACACATCCCCTTCCTTCAGTGCTAAATATTCATTTACTTCAGTTGTGTTTCCAAGCAACAAAACATTTTTAGACAAAAGAACTGTACTTTGCAGATGCCAAATTAAAACCTGGGCTACTCATCAATACACACTCGGGTTTCTTAAGGATAGAACAGAATCCAGAATATGTAAGGAAAGCCCAACCAAGTTATTAAAAACTTCACTATGACAAGAACTATGAGGGAAAACAGGTTTAGAAGCCAATCTTGTACCAACAAAACCCAACCCCTGTCTAAGAGTGAGTGGAGATAAAATTTTAGGTACTTACCTCTTTGGATAATCGTGTGAATACATCTCCTCCCCTGAGAAAATCCAATATTAAATAGAGCTTCCCTTCAGTCTGAAAGGCTTTGAAAATAAAAAATAAAAAAGTAAAAATCAATGGTTGTATGACAAAGCTACAAAACAGATCTGATTGCTTTTACAACTAAGAAATTTCAGTCACAGGCAATACTTTTGTCGTGGAACGGAAATAATTCAGCAGCACACGAGGTAATTTATTGAATGATTCCTTGCTTCTTCAAAGAAGAAAATCTTAGTCATGAGAGATGATTAAAATAATGTTCTTTTATTTCTCCTTTGTCAAACAGGGAAACAGCAAGAATGTCAATTATTGGGGTTTGGTTTAAATCAATGAAAAGTGCAAAATCTCTGCAGAACTTGTAAGACTGTTCCAAATCTTTAACTTCAAGAGGGCTTAACCTAAAACTTTTATATAGATGAGTATTTACATTCCTTTTTTTTTTTTCCAAGTTGCTAGAACGTAATGTGGAGCCTCCAAAAGTGAGACTGAACAAGAGCAGCTGTAGGCAAAGAGAAAGGAACCTGTACCAACCATAGTGCAGTTTGACGATGAACGGGTGATTTACTTCTACCAGGATGTCTCGCTCCATTTTGGTACGGACTCTGTCCCGAACTGGGGGAGCAAGGGAAACAACCCAGTGTGAAACAAATGCACTTGGTACAACACAAACACAGCAGAAAGGCTTTCCTGTCTAAAGGAATCTCTTCCCTCAACACCTTTTTAATGTTCTCCCAAAAAACTCATTCCCTCAGACAGCAGAACTCTGGTTTGTTTCTTGTCTGCCCCAACTTTCTTATTTGCTTCATTATACTTCTAGCACATCCCCATATTTTTTCATTATCCATACTACTTTCAAGGAAAAAAGCTCCCATCTACATCCAACTTCAATTTTTGAATTAACTATCTGTACTGAATATATAGTATTTTTAAGATTATTTTCTCCTCTAACAGTAACAGTCCTATTTACACACAGTGGACTCGCACCCATTCAAGTGGCTCCTGAAAGCCAAAACACTGAATTAAATTGTTATGGCTCCTGAACAAGAGAATGACTTCATTTTAACCACAGCAGAGTTCTGACTTAACAAAAGACAAAAGGAAAACTGTTTATGAAATTAACTTGTTTTCATATAATGAAAAGTCTAAACAGAATTAAATAATCCAATTTTAAACTTTGAAAGAGCATTTCTGACCACATAATTAAAGCTACCTGGCCAGGTTTAAAATAACACTTAAACATGAACTTACAAGTTACTCTAAAAAAAACCTACTGTCAGAGAAGAGTTATGAACTCACTGACAAATATTTAAGACTAACAAAAGCTTTTAAATACAGGTGCACTAAACCCCACGGTCCAAAGTCTCAGCTGAAAGACAAACTTACCTTTTAAAGAAGCTTTTTTCAACACTTTCATTGCATAAAGCTGCCCAGCATCAGGCCCAATTATCTTCCTCACGAGGAAGACCTGGCAATATAAAGCCGATTTTTAAATCATTGCAAGCTTGGTAATCAAATCCAAACTCTCACAAAGCATTTGCAAACCTCCTATTAATGTCAGGCAGCTTCCAGTGCTCTGCTGGAAGTACTAAGCACACACCTTTAAAGGAAGAGCAAAACTGCATTCCTTGATCAGATCAGAGCTGCAGCAACACCGAGCTCTCTGAAGCATTGCATCGGCCATAAACTTTGGATTCTTTCCTGGTTTACTAAACAAGTTCTTACAGAAAGATGTTTCTTCCTATCACTTTCTTGGAGAATGACACTTCTGCCTGGTCTGCCACCCCCCAAGAGGTTTTTGAGGTTTAAGACCCAAGTCTCAAATATGAAACATTCATTTTATTAATGAATTCTTGTACAAGTGGTGAGATGAAAGCAAGGAAACCTCACCATTTAAGATCAAAGCACCCCTTCCCTCTGGAATAGCAACTCCAACAGGTTTTTCTACTTTTTTCTCTCCAGAAGAGTTTTAAAGATAGATGGGATATAACTTGACACTGAGAAAAGCATATCAGATAAAATACTGCAGTACAAAGACATGGAGCTACACTAATTTTTAACCACCAGATCTTCCAATTTACAAATTGGTTTGATATGTGCTCCTACTTCTAAATTGCTGTTCTTGCAATAGCAATTATTAAGTTATGAATTATTAGGTTTAGCTGCAAAAAATAACATACAAGTCCCAAGAGAAAGCCAAGACTTAATCAAAATTGCCTCTCTGATCTCACCTTATCCAGACTTTCATTTACACTAGATTTATTTCCCTCTAGAAATGATATGTATTTTTTCAATGATCTTATCAAATTTTCCACTCTAGAATCAGAAATTCAAGCACCATCATGACTAAGTTGTATAGGGTTGGGAGAGGTGCTGTTTTCATTTTAAGCTCTGGTTAGAAGAAAAATGCCCTCACGTTTCAAGGTTGTCTGGCTTTTTGTTTTGATAAGTTTTGCCCAATAACTGACCTACAACAGTACTCTCCTATAGGTCAAGAGGATAGAAAATAGTAAAGGGAGTAATTTGAACACCAGTAACTAAGAAAACAGCTGTAGATGAATACAATCCCAATTATAAAATATTAATAATAAGCACATAGGAATATTTTAGTCTTAATAACCAACAACTTGTGAGAACATAAGGAATTCATGTACAAGTTACACATTTTACTCAATAAGGCCCAAAACAGCTGAAAACTACTGCAGCACCACCTATTTATTTAATTTGCAGACAAAGCCTTGGTAGCCCCACATCTGCTTTAGAAGGCAAACAATTCCTCAAAGGATGAAGAGACAACTTCAGTTAATTCAGGAGGTTTAACCCTTTATTTCTGTGGGAGTGTAAAATCTTGCACTGATGTCAAAACCAGGCTCCAGCAATCCAACCCTGTGTTTGCCATGCCCAAAGGAAGGACCCTGGGAGTAGAAACTGGCAAGAGAAAACACCATGAAGGCAAAGCCACTGATCTGCCTTGTTTGTTTTCTCTTTTCAAAGGAAAGCAACAGAGACAGAGACTGAGCTCAGGTGTGCAACAGGCACCATGCAGCTCCTAAAGCTGCTTCCTGAAGCAGGCACTGCCAGCTTTCCAAAGCTCCAGAGCATGTCTGGCCAAGCTGGTGGGATTCCAAGCAAGAGCATTCCTTAGGCTGGCAGAACCCTGAACTCTGGGAAGCCAAATCTGAGTCAGGGCTGGCTGTGCCAGCTGTGCTGAACCCTGAGGTAGCTTCACACGTCTCAAGTCAGGAGTAATAAATATATGGAGCTTTTCAGGCTTTGACAGTGAGAAGTGTGTGAGGGAAACCAACATTACCAGGTAAAGAAATGTTTCTGAAACCTCAAAATATTAAGAAATATTTAAAGTCTGTTCTCTACATCATCACTGATTCACTCAGTGCCTTCCTAAAGTCTATTTCTGCCTCTCTCATTCCACTCTATGCAGAGGTTTCTTCCTGCCTAGAGACACACACAGAACCAGCAGAAGAACAGGAAATGGGAACATATGTAAAGCTGATTGACTACTTTTGATGCACTGCAAAAGATGCAGTTTGAGTTTGGTTTTCAAAAATTAATTACCTCCTTATACACTAGGATTAATATTTCAACTACCGTGTTTCAACACAGTGACTGAGAGATCAGATTTTTAACTTCATTTCTGCAAAGTGACACATTACAAAAGGAAAACATTGTAACAAAAACCCTGCCATATTTCTTCTCTGTGCCCTCTGAACAATTAGAGTCTTTTAGCTGCAGATCACTTGGTAAATACAGCAAAATAAAAAACATGAAATACATTTCCCAGGCTATTTACTTTACTGTTACTTTGGTTCAAGTTCCAAACTGCCACAATCAACTCTTCTGTAGCTACATAAATACAGATTTTGTGTGTTGAAAAAAGCCAAACATTCCCAGCATGTCAAGTCCCATCATTAAAAGACAAACCACCGTTTCCTTCAGAAGGTTCTGTCCATGGCACTGGAGCAAGGCTGGAAAAGGATTCAATTACTCAACACATTTTCAAACATTCCCAGCAACTCCACTGGCCACTATTTCCCTGTAATGTCTGGACAGGTCTATGGAACAAGTTTATCATCTTACCTTTCCAAATGATCCCTGTCCAAGAACCTTAAGTAGTTCAAACTGTGCTGGATCTGCTTTCTCACATCCTTCTTTCACGTGGTGTGTAATAGGAATTTCTTTCACACTTCCTTCATCCTGTGATTTCAAAGCAAACAAAATACAACAGTGAACAGGCCTGCAGTAACTAAGTCTTGCTAAACATGCATGTAAATACCTGGATTTTTCTTTGTTTAGTTCTATTTTAATAAAATATTTGAAACTCTAATATGGCATAAAGGAAAATTGTTCAAATGAAGAGCTCTCCCATCTATCTTTTCTTAAATAGACACATCTAAAATTTCCAAACTGAAGGGAAATTCTCAAAGAATGCTCATTTCCCTTTGCCATAAATATTCCAACTGCAGAAAAGCTGGATTACTTTACACGAAAGAAATAAATGTACAGATTTTTAAACCAAGACTTCTGTGCTTCACCTCTGCTTAGCAGCTTTAGTTTTCCCAGTGATTACTCTTCTCATCTTTCCCCTTCCTGAAATAAGTCTTAATGAAAGCCAAATTGAATTTCATCATTTGGGGTAATTATTGCTTTTCACAGCAGCAAATAATAACTCTGGTCATCCATTTGTAGCTGGAGGAACAGGCAGCATTTGAAGACCATAAATAAGATATGAGTCATCTTAAGGACTCTGAGAATTCTTGCATCCAAGAGAAGAAACAGCTCTGGGGTGCAGAGCTCCTGGGAAGATTATCCTGTGTGGGGACCTCCTTGAAACAGCCAAGGGTAATTCTGAGCTAGGTGAGTGATTTAATGTTCTCTTGACTTTCTCATGTCCCTCTCATCCTTAGCAGAGCAGGGCACGGCAGCTCCAGTTGTGAAAAGACAAGCGTTCCCGATGACAACAAACCCATGATGGATTGCAGCTTTATGGTGTAAGAGAAGTTTCTGAGAGCCAAAACAAGCAAGGTGTCAAAATAAGCACCCTTGAAATTAAAAACTGAAGCCTCCAACAGCAACCTCAGCTCACAGGGGGAAAAGGAGCAGCACCCTCAGCCCTACCAAGAATATCAGTATTTTGTACATAACCCAGTCACAAAGGAAAATCCCATCTGATTTGCAGTACTTCATTTTTGGGGCATCAGATGATTATCAGCTGCCTTCTATCCTCTCTTCAGGTCTTCACTTTGAAAGCTTCTCTTAGCAGAGACCAGAAAAACACCCAACCAACGTCCTGTGAGTTACTGCCCCTCGATGAGAAGTGCAAACAGAACCAGGAAAGGACCTGAGCACTGGATGAAACAGCTGGGTTTTGGAAACAATATCATTCTATAGTTAGGTGAACTTATTGTCCAAGATTGTGCATTAAAACTTCTAATGAGCTTTATCACAGCTCATACAGAAGTACCTGGATGAAATTATTTAATTGGTTTTAGACAAATTCAGAGTAGAAATCTGCTCATCTGAATTTGTACATACTGTAGTAATTAAAGAAAAAAAAGAAGCAATCATCACATGGCATTAACTGCTTCTGCCTTAATTGCTTTGCTTGTCCAGAGGGGGAAAGAAAGAGTTCAAACAAACATCTTGGTATATTCCCAAACTGCAGTCCAGCTGTTACTGCACACGAGTCCTTTCCCCTCCCCTCTCTCTTATTTCATCCTCCCTTCTGGGAAAGGCCTGTTTGTTCTGCCTGCTTCCCACACAAAGGTGGGTATTAACACCAGACACTGCTGGAAAACAAAGTTAATTCTATAATTCACATCCAAGCTACTTTATTTCCCTCTTTGGTCACAAACCCCCAGCTGACATATGCTGATGACACACTGTAAACATCCCGGCTTCCCTCCATCCATCCACCTTGGTGTCTGTGCATTTCTCTACTCAGAGGAAAGATACACCTATCTTTTCATTTTCCTTTACTTTTTAAACGCATGCCTAATTTAAGGCACGTAAGAACAGCAGCATTCTGAAGTCATCTGATGACAGATGAAAGCAGCAAGTTGTCTAATTACACACCAAGTTCTACAACAGACTTAATGGTTGCTTCTTCCTATGAAATATGTAAATACTCTATTTAGAAGCCTTCTTTCTTCCCCATCCTAATTTGTATTCCTTAACACCGTGAACCTTTGCATGAGAAAAGCTCTTTAAGAGTTCAGCCTATCCTGTGTTTATCACCCACCTCGAGCCATTAGCCTGTGACATCACACGTGGTTGCTGAGGAGACTGAGAGGATTTCTAAATGTGAACTCAGGAGAGAAATGTTTTCCATGCAAATAAAGACTAACTCGAGACGGATGAAATTAGTTATTTTTTTTATAAAGTGTTTTATCTTCACAAAAGATGTCTATATAATTTCACTTACTTAACTATCATTAAAGTACTAAAAATTGGAATGACTGAGGTATAAAGAGACCTCTTCATCATTGCCAAGGAATGAGCACACAGAGCTGAGCAGCTCCAAGCCACTTTCATTTTCATTTCTACTTTGGCCTCCACGAACTGCAAATTTGATTATCTCACTTTGTGTTCTGCTCCCTGAGCAGCAAATTTCTTTCTGAGCTGAAGCACCAGCTCCCACCGAGTGGCCTTGCACAAGAGGGAACTCTTCCCTGCTCCCAGTAGGTTCACCAGGAGCCAAGGAGCCAAAGGAAACACTGGGATCAGTTATGCCTTTGCCACGGCTCCCTGGTATGTGGCTCCAAGCACCTGAGAGCCCAGCAACCTCCTCCTCCTGGTTCAAGAGCAGTGGAAAACTCAAGACGATCCACTGCTCCTTTCTTTGCTACATGTGAGACCACTCTGACACTTTAGTTACCCACTCCACACCAGGAAATGTCCAGGCACCACCTAGTTCTATGCCCAAGACTTCATTCTCCAAATCCCATACTTATAAATGTTATTGTAACACAAAGCAGTTGTTACAACTGGTGACAAGATGTACTTATTGCAGAAACACAAAGCAGGTTGGGTTGGAGGGACCTTAAAGCTCATCCAGTTAGATCCTCTGCCATGGGCAGGGACACCTTCCACTATCCCAGGGTACTCCAAACTCCTGGCCTTTGACACTTCCAGGGATGGGAAGTCCACAACCTCTCTGGGCAACAGATAGCTGACACTCTCTTTATGACCCTGCTCAAAAATACAAGGATGAGTGTGTTGAAAAATGATAGCACATATTTCCATGGGAAGCCAGGCATTTCACCACACACAGGATGAGCCTGAAGTTTAGTCCAAGGTTTAGCCAGCACACAAAACACTCATCTTCAGCACCTCCTAAACAGGCACTGGACAAAATCCATGCTCAATAGGGGGTTACCTGGGATAGTTCTACATAAAAGCAAAATTAACATACTGATGTACACATTAATTCTGTTGAAAACAGCAGAATTAACTACCTTTGAGCTGAAGGTACAGCAACTACACCAAAAACTACAAAGGCAGAAGAGCTGACAGTGTAGCAAGAGCAGCATTCAGCCCTCTGTATGAGAGGCTTGAGGTCAGCCTGAGCATTTCTGAGGTTGAGGGATCAAATGCTCCCTGCAGCACACAGAATCTTTCCATAAAGCTCTGCCTAATGCAGCAGATTTTCCCAAACAAGGCACTTACAGTCCCTACCCAGGTACTAATTTCCAAAACCATCTTTGAGACTTAGAGTCTCCTCAGATAGTATTCAAATAAAATGATGGGTTCCGAAGTTATTAAAGAGCAGGGAATGCATAAATTTTGCTTCAACAGGAGATCATGCTAATGAGTGGCTGAAGTGAACAGGTACCAAACACTTACATGGTAGGAATATGGTTCACCTTCTTCCATAGGCTCATCTGCCATTTTAAGGCCATTTAGCTGGAGAGGGGAATGCAGAGGGAAAAAAAAAAAAAAGAAAAAAAACTTCATTAAGACCAAGCAATTTCAAATTAACAGAGTTCATAATTCAACCAATTTACATTTCAGAGCACACAAGTGAAAACTGGTGGTGGGGTTGCTCTAATTTAAAGCTGTAGTTTCAAACAAACATTACTACTCAACTGTTATATTTAGCATCTCCCTTATGTATCATTTAGCATCTCCCTTTGTAAATGCCATCATTATTATTATTATGCCAGTGTTATTTAATTGGGATTAATTTAAAACTCCTTTAAAAGCTACAGATACCACCCCTACAAGATTACACTAATACAGAATTCCTCAGTTATGCACGAAACTTATGCTGTAGATGCTTTTCAGAAACCTACTCTTCTAATGAAAATTAATTTAGAGTTTAAAGAGAAAAGATGCAAAAGTGATTCCAAGCCTTTTTGAAAATACCAAGTCCATGGTTGCAGTAAAAAAAAAAAAAAAATTCAAAACTTAGTTTAAGCACTCCCTAAGTCACAAATAATTCAGAGCTGAAACTACACAAAACAAAAACCCAAAACCCAAAAATATGAAGGACATGCTCTGTTCACACATGTAAAGCATTAATTAAAAACTGGAAATACCTGACAAAAACGGGTGAACGGGTGAATCCCACTATGGATTTTGCTAGTAATAATTGCTAATTTATTTATATATTAATTGTTCAGCATCTCTACCTTTATGTGGCGCAGGTCTCACACTGAAATATTAACTAGAAATAACATAAGAAAACTTCAACTTTTTTCCTGAAAACAGAAGGTGAACCAATTAAATTCTAGGCTGGGTAATGACTTTTTTTTCTTGTACTTCTGATTTTTTCCTAAAATCCCTGCCTAAGAAGAAATGCCCCAGAGATTCCTCTGTTCAGAACCAAACCCAGAATCTGGAGGAACAGGTGGGGCTGCAGGGCCAGGTTTGTACCACAACTGTGTCACCCAGGCAAACCCTCAACCACTTCCACTGCTGCTACAGACTCCTGGTTTTGAGAGCTTTTAAGACCTAATTCACAAATTAATGATTTTGATAAAGTTAAATCTCCAATTTTTGTAGCAAGATACTGGCACTTATTTTTGGACTATATCCTCACTGGAAAAAAAAACCAGATCAAGGAAATAGCATAAAGCTTCATTTATTTTCCTTCTACAAGTTCTTATTTATCATAACTCAGTTTAACCAGTGGTGCCTCCTGCCCATGCCCATCTTTCATCTCTCATGTGTTGCCACCCCCGAAAATCACTCATCCATTACCCTGGATCCAGAAACCAAAGTTATTAATTTGCAATGTAATTTATTTCTTTTTTTTGCATAAACATTTTTTTCCAAATTAGATACTGGGGGGGGACAAGACATTCACTGTGGCTGTTCCTGTATGAATTAACTAAATAAATCAAGAAGTAACACCAAAGTTCAGCCCAGCTCTGACCTCCAACCTCATTTCCATGCAATTTCTTTTCACAATACCACAGGATTACACTCAAGTGTGAACCAATGTGAAGCCCACCAAACTTGTCCAAAAAGCTTATTTGGAACTAAACTAGGTTTCCACTCCAGGTGCTCAGAAATGTAATAACATTGTTCCTTCATGGACTTAAATTCAAAGTGATTTTAGTGTGCATTTCCCTGTTTCTTCCTATAAATATGGGCAACATTTTCCAAGTTTTGTTCCTTCAGTTTAAGCTCTGGAACCAACGCTACCAGCCAGAAGGACTGTAGATACACTGAAAACAATACACATACAAAAAATGAAGCAGGAATGGGGTTTTGAACCTAAAATCGGTGTGTAATTTCTTCTCTGGTGTTCCTGACAACACCATGTAATGTACTTTCAACTTGCTGGCAAATCAAATACACTAAGCTATTGGACTTTTATGGCAGGTAATCATCTTAATTAACAATTTCCTATCATACACTTTTCCCGTTCATTGTTGCTCCTTGGTTTGTGTTTGTTTTTTCCTGTCCAGTCTCTCTGTACTGATACAGACTGGGACACCTGCCAATTTCTAGTCCAAAGAATTCGATGTTCAAGGGCATGAATCTGCTTTTACTGCTTGATACACACAACTAAAACTTTTGCCATATTTGTTTGTGAAGCCTGGTCATTGTCCATTAAAAAAAAAAAACCAAGGAACAAAAATCTGCAAACTTGTTAGAATATAACCCAAAGTCTGGTAGCTTGTTAAGTAATTCAGGTAAAAAAAGTCAGTGACAAAAATCAAATAATTACTGTCTTGTACAGTCACTTAATTGGCCAAGTTTCAATAACCAGAAGCTGGCAAAAATGAAAAGTGACAGTTAATGCTTATTTCCCACCTCTGTGGAAACCAGATACAAAATGCAGCTTCCACAGCCAAGTGAGGCTCCTTTTAGTGATTTAACCGTGAATATTTATGCACAAACATATATAGAACAGAACTGTCTTAACCTCTAAGTCATTACTTACTAAATATCTACAAATGCACAAATTTAATTTATTATTGAGAATTAAAAAGTACATCTCTCTATAAAAAGAGCAGGTGGAAGAAGCCAGTACTATGACTGTGAAGGAGATTCCTTCATCTTCGAATCATTTTGCTGTTCAGTGCTGCTAAAGTCCTAGAACTGAACATTTTAAATATTAACTCCCATGAAAACACAAACTGAACTCAGACATTCAAGCAAACACTGACAACACTTTCCAAACACACATTCTGGAAATGACACAAAGTACCGCACGTTGTTGATTAGTACAAAATAACAAAAGAAACTATATAAATAGATGAGCTCAAAGTTTAGGTCAGAGCACCTGGCAGGTCAGACACTCACTTTTGCAGAGGTGCAGGCTGAGGGACCCAACTGCCTCCCCGGGAACAGTGTGCCTCTGGATTTAAATAATCCCATGGATCCCATGACTGGGACCATCCCTATTACCTTGGGAGAATACCCAAAGGGCTTCTGGGGGCTGGAAAAAGGCTTAATGACTATTGCACATGTTTTTCCTCTGATTATTGCAGCAGAACAGAGGATTCCCAGTGTTACCAAAGATTTGAACCATCTGCCCCCCACATATGAAGGATGTTTTCACTGTTTACATGGTAAATGCCTTAGGATTTGGTGGGTCTACAGGTTTTGGTTGAAAGAAGCCAGGCAAAAGGTCAGCAAAAATACCTAATCACAGGAAAAGCAGTGGAAGATGTAAAGCAGGTTCATCCTGCCCTGCTTTTACATGTCTTCATTGAGGCATTCAAACAGCATTAAAAAATGTCTAGAAAAAGCAGAACTGGGAATTTAATCATCATACTATAATTAGAAGTAAAAAGCAGTATTCAGCACCACTCACCTAAAGTCTTGTCTGGCTTCAAACAGGTAAAATTCTACCCAAGGATCACCAAGAGCTCCCATATCCTCCTTCCCTGGGCTCTGTTTGGGAAGTTACTGCGGTGTCCCCAAGACCTGCACCTCAGTTCTCCCACATGAACACAGGAATAACCAATTTCCTTCCCCACACACAGAAGGAATGCTTCAAATACTTATTTCAAAATATTTGAGTGGAAGCTTACATAGGAAATCCCAATTATGTCAAAAAGACTTTGAAAAAAAATATCCTGTCATGACAACCACATTTGTTCCTCATTTATTCTTAATTACATCTATAGTGAGTTTGCATCATTAATTTAACTAGCAACACATTGGCCTAACGAGTATTTCCTGAGATAGGTCTGAGGAATTTGACGGTTCTGGGCACATCCACTCCCCCACCTGCACAAATCCTGGGCCAACCCCAGTCCCTCAATTCCCCCCTCAAAGGGAAGAGGCCTCGTAACTCCCTCACACTCTTTAACACACCAAGTAAAAGAGGGAGATAAAACAACCTAAAACACCTGAAACCCATAATCAATTACTAGGGAGAGCTATAAAGTTATTTTCCTGTGGCAAATAAATCATACATTCCAACAGGATACCAAACCTTCAGCAACATATAATTAGTGATTTTAAAAGGACATTTTGATCCTTCCCATTATCAGATCAGGGGAGAATTACAGGTGCCTCCAGCAAGTTATAGCTCTGACAAGACACAAAGCTGACCCCAAGCACAGCTATCACTGAATTAGCAGTGTTCCTGCCTGCGTACATAATCGTAACTCCAGAATCAACGGGCATAAAGCAATCTCCAAATCATGTTTGATGGCAGGTAATTCTGGGAAAGGGTAAGATTTAAACTCGATGAAAGCAATGATTTCAAATTTTATTCTTAATGTAGTAAAGTACTACATAAATAGCAGAATTCTACCTATGATGAGCAGACAAATCATCCCATTCTTTGGATTTAGGGTTACTGTGAAGTGTCTCCAAAGGTATCCTGCAGGAAGGAAGGTGAGCTACCTGCAACAGACTCCTGGCTCCTTTCTGAGACTCAGAATACTACAGCAGATTCCCAAAACTAATTTCAGAAGTGGTATACAAACCCACCATCATTATTACTGTATTGCAGCACTTTTCAATGCATAAAGACACTCATTGTTTTCCCTTTAAGAGCATTAATGTGCATACTTTTTTTTTTTTTTTTTTTAAAGGCAACTTGTTCTCCAAGATCTTTACAAAATCTGTACATTGTTGTGATGGCTGAGGGCACTCAAGATTAGGGGCAAGGTTTTACTTTCTCTCCCTAACAGAACACCACCCGATTGTGGCGATTCTGAGAGATGCACAAAACTAGGTAGAGCTGAGTCATCCACGTCACTGCCAGTAATTACTCACAAAGGAGTTATGCAACTCCTAACACTGACAAAATTCAGTGGCCTTTGACAGACCGGGCTCAGAACGTGCTCCAGAGGATGGGCTGAAAACACTGGCCAAAATCAAAGATGTATTTATTTAAACTGGCAAAGGCAGCAGCTTATGCACAACAGCAGCAGAGTTCAGCTCACGAAAATGCCTTTTGGAAGGCAGCAACTCACAATGCAGCCCCGGTTCCCAGCCGAATACTTTAGTTTTCAGTCACTTTTTTGTTTCAGCCTTGTCTTGCTTGTCACAATCAGGCAATTAAGTAACTGGTTCCTGAAGTATTTATTGCAAAAATAAGTGTTTGAGACAGAGATTGCATTTATGCAATTCAAAATATTCACGTCTTGCAAACAGCATGTGCTTACACCTATTACACAGCTCCTCGTAAATGCAACCCTCCCTGTTCAATGGGCAGAAAGTGCCCAAATTCCCATATTCTGCCCAATTCCAACTATTTCTGCATTTCATCCAGCTTGGTCAGTAAAATGCTAATGTTTACTTTCCTGTTTCTTTGTAGACTGTAATTATATTTTAATAATCTACAACAGTTGATTATGATCAACACCCTTATACCTATTTTCATTACCATGGAAATATTTATTAATCCAATATCCAGGGGGAAAGAAGTTCACTGAATATTTGAAGCTTAAACAGCGCAACACTCATCCTTCCTACCTAGATTTAAGGAATTCCCAGTGTCACAAACAGCTTCACAAGTGATGCTGTCATAGGAATATAAACACAGGAACAGCACAGTGCACAGCCCCAAATCCTCAGCACTTCAAAGACCCTCCCCCCCCAAAAAGGGCAAAATAATTCAATCCTGACTTTCAATAATTTCTTCCAAAAGTTCATGTTGTTCTTGTGACTCGAATCATGAAAATTTGTTTCCTACCTTCAAGATCACATTCTTTCCTTGCCAGGTGTTTTTACTCCAAGTCAACACAAGTGCTACTGGAAACGCACTTATTGCTAATAACATAATCCTAAATTTAGTCAACAAGCAGAGTCCTCAGAGAAAACCATTCCTCGGATTTTCCCTCCTGTGCCATAGCTGATGGACAAGAGCACCAGAAGCACAAGTTAATCTTCAAAATAAGAACCTATTTCACAGTAGCTCTGTTGACTGTAGTTCCAGCAAGGCCAAGGTCAGAGATCTCTCAGGCTGCCAATACAAGGCTGTAACGAGCTATACTTAATTCTATAAAAACTAAGTGAAAGTCCAAACGAAAATTCATTTTGACATAAAATACACCTTTGTTAAATCCCCACGCCACGTGGATGTAGAAATCCAACAAGTGAGAAGCGCAGCACATCCCTGAGATCACTTATAGGAAGGGTTATGACAACACAAGTATTTGCTCCTGTAATTTGGGAACTTCACACTCAACTTGAAGAAACTGGTTTGGCATAAATGGGCTTTAACTGCTGCTGGCCAAACCTAACACGAACACAACAAACACCAGGTCTCCTTTTAATCAGAGCACAACCAGAGGAGCTTTACACAGACCTTATGAAATAGTTCAGGTACAGACCTGAGGAAAATACAATTTAAAGAGCGACTGTTGCAAACAGTTGCCTTCAGATGTTACACACACACACAGAGCCCTTTCAGCTGGACATCCCCTGCCCTGTGCTCTGCTGGCACCCCTTGGTGGGGGACTTTGTCCAGCCAAAAAACACCCAGGGATGCACATCCCAGTTCAGCTGCAACACTCCACACCTGGTTATTTTAGCACTCATAGATCACGATTTCTTAATATTTCCTAAAGAACTCATCGACAGGACCAAGAAAGTTCTCAGACCTTCACTAAGTTTCATACCTCAGCTACAACATAACTACTTTTACAAACAATATGAACAAATAAGTCTTAATACTTTTGCTGACATTCAGATCCTGTAGCTTCACCAACATAATTAGGATTTCTCTAATATTAAGGTACAGAGACTGCCTCAAGTATTATTAACCATTAGAATATTTTTAAGTGTTAGAGTGTAGCAGCCATGGTATAAAAATGCATATCCAGTAATTATAGTACTTGGCAGTGGTACTAAAAACCGCAAATATTAAAAGCACTAAGAAAATTGGGGGTTTTTTCTCTTTAAATTTTTAACATGGAAAAAAATTTCAACAAGACCCTTTAAAGGACATCCTTTCACTCTTGCACACTTTGTACTTTGAGATGATTTTGCCAGACCCTTTTCACCTAGAAGAGTCTGGTGCACAACAGAAAGCAAGTCTGACCAGTTTTAAGCAGCTTTATTTAGATAACATCTTTTGTGCGTCTAACAGACCTAGGTGTAATCTTTTATTTGTCATAGCTGACGATACCTGATATGCAACTCTCCACTTCTGATTTCGAAGCGCAAGAGTTTTAATACTCAAGCACCACGTTCTGCTGAGACACAGGAATCGTTGTAACAGAACCAGTTTTACCTTTTATTTTCTTTTAAATTGCATTTGCTCCTTGCTGATGAAGCACCTCGAGCACTAAGCAATACCTCGAAGCCGTTCCTCGTTCTTTAACACGTTTAAGCATCCAAACCTCAGCCAGGCACTCCTGGTTCCCTCTGCTCCTTGTGTTTATGATAATCAACGTAGAGTTAGTTATTCAACGTTTAAGCATCCAAACCTCAGCCAGGCACTCCTGGTTCTCTCTGCTCGTTGTGTGTCTGATAATTAATGCATAGTTATTCCACGAGAAGGCAAAGGGACCTCCGTAGTGACAACCTACCTGGATGCGTAGCCACATTAGCACGAGCAAATTTCCAGCAGAACTTAAAGTAACTTTTCACAGGAGCTACGGCCATAAAAGTGAGTTTACAACCCCCTGGATGCTACGTGGGGACAGACACCTGTGACACGAAGCAGCCGGGAGGCGACACAAAGCACCGGTCTCCCCCGGGCGCCGGTCCCGCTACCTCCACACG
>NW_024581101.1:3062351-3118554 GCF_017639235.1 Corvus kubaryi
GGGACAGGTGTGAGGGGGATTGGGGATAGAGGATGGAGGGATTGAGGGTGAGGGACAGCTCTGAGGGGGATTGAGGTGGAAGGATTGGGGGTGAGGGACAGAGGATGAGGGGGATTGGGGATGAGGGACGGGGCTGAGGGAATTGGAAGTGAGGAGACGCGACGGCGGGGACAGGTCTGAGGGGGATCAAGGCTGCGGGAACAAGGCGTGAGGGGACGGGGGGTCAGCGGATGGGGGATAAAAGGATTGGGAATGAGGGACAGGAATGAAGAGACGGGGATGAAGTGGGGAACAGGCTTGAGGGGACGCGGACTGTCAGTGATCTGCGCTCAGGGGCACCGGCTGCGGCCCCGGCACGGGGAGGCTCTTCCTCCCACGGAACCGACAGAGGGGAAGGGGAAAAACCCCAAAAGTTTCGTTTGGTTGTGTTTTTTCGAAATTGCGAGGTGTGGGGACAGGAAGCGCGGGCGGCGGGGAGGCGCAGCCCGGTCCCTGCGGGGCCCGCGGCGGTGGGGAGCGAGAAGGAGCCGGGGCGGGAGCGGAGCCGCCTCGCCGTGGTTACAACAAACCGGTCCCGACGCCTTTGTTTCCAGGCATGTGTTCAGAGAAACACGACAGCACTGCCGAACGGGGGCAGGAAAAAGAGCGTGGATGAAAAAATAATATTCCCCCTTCACCGTTCGATTTTAGGAGCTGGAAAACACTAGGTGATACTGTCAAAAGTATGTTTTTAAAGGATAGAAAACTGCCTCAATGACAGTTTTTATTTGAACATGCTATGTGACTTATCAAGAAGCCCTGTCCTTTAGATAAAGCAAAGGAAGGCTCAAACCCTTCTTAATTGCCAAATAATTTTGATGAAATGAGCACGAACAAGGGAACAAGCTGGTGCATCCCATATCCCAAACACTTTCTATGCTGATTTTTTTTGACTCAGAAGTCAACCACTGCACAGACAAGTGTAGGATGCTGTGCTGCTCCAGTCCTTGATTAAATCCGAGTGAGCAGTCCCAAAAGCTGCCCATTCCCAGTTCCCCGGCGCTGAGGAGTTGCCTATTGTGAATGTGTCACTGCAGCAGCAGCCAGCTGGCACGTCAGCATTTCCATTGCAAGCCTATTTTTAAAGGTCTGGAACTCAACCATGGAAGACAAATGTTTTGGAGTGTGTACTGGGAATGTTTGTCCTTCAGAAAACAAAAATCAGGTGAGAAAATGGAGGATCAAAGTCACAGGTAGTTAATGTTGACAGAGAATTTATGCTTTAAATATAGAACTGTTCAGGCTGGGTCACTTTAGTTTTGTTATGGTAGGAGTGTGTGAACATGGAGCTTTTACAGCAATTAAGTGACAGGAGACGAAGGGCCGAGCCCCAGCTCTGCAGGCTGCTGGGGCACACACAGTGACATCCCAGTGCCTCTGCTGGTGACCCCTAATGAGCCAAATGGCCAAAGCTTCTGTGAGATTAAATCTGTATGCACTTGAGCAGTGCTATCAGACAGATCTTAATTTAAATATAAAGGAAATCTAGTGAGAAGTGATTTTTGAAAGTTCTTGGAGTGGTCAACAAGAACTTGTGTCTAAAACTCCCGTGGCAGATGCTGTTTTCCTGCATCTGACTTCTCCCATTGCTCCAAATAATAACAGGCTGCAAACAAGTGTTCTGCATCCCCAGGGATTTGAGAAGTTCAGAGGAAAGCAATAATTAAAGGAGTTAGGACTGTTATTTGTGTCAAAGGCTAGAAAAGGGAAATTATTATGTATGTAGATATAAGAAAAAGTAAATTCAGAATTTCTGTTACTCTAGGTCTCACAACCAAACAAGTAAAAAGTATTCAATAAAAAGGCAACAATATGTCACAGAAATGTAAAAATTAGCAAGCTTCCCCTCAAATGCTGTTTGACAAAGAAATAAACCACCAAAAATACATTAGCAAATCACTGATTTAGGAGGACCAGGGCCTCATGTCTTGGGTTTCAAATGAATATTTAGATATTATATAGCTGGATATTAATTGCCCCTATTTCCAGAGCATCTAATCTGCCTGTAGGGGTATCAGATCTCATTTGGTGCCCAGCTTTCAGCTGGGGGTATCACATCCCTGCTGTGCAATTTGCAGCTGAATATTCCTGACATTTCAGCACCTTCATCTGTTCAGCAGGTTCTGCCCATTCCAACCCTCAGCAGGTCCTTGTATGAGCAGCATGAGAACCTCTGAGGGATTTTGATTAGATGAAGAGTTCCAAATAATTAGTTTCTTAATATAGATTCACTTCAAAATTAATTCTATAGCATGGTAAAGTTGCTGAGAGTAGTATTTTACTGAGCCTAATAGGAAAGGAGTAAAAATAATAAAAATAAAAATAAAAATAAAAATAGTAATAAATGGGATCTGCAGCCAAAATTCAGCTTGTTCAGTATGACTAACATGAAATCCAAGCACTCAATTGTCCCTTTTATGCACCTGCAGCCACCTGACAGCACCCATACTTACTTTACTTATTCAATTTCCCTGAAAATCGTCAATCACACACTTGAACATATGAACAACAGCTTATTTACGAATTTAAAAAATCCCTGCACATTTCCTGCATGTCATTCCAGCAGGACATTTCTCAGAGAGGCCAATTACAGACTGACATTCCCTCTCCAGTTTTCTGTTAATCTGCAGCTACCCTAAACGAGATTATTTCAGAAGAATCCTTCAAACTTTGAGTTCATTCACCCAGAAAGTTTTTCAAGAAAGGAAAAATAAGAATATTATCATCAGGCCAGTGTCTTTTGTTCCGCTCCTTCCCCCAGGCGGTGACACTGAACCCGAACCACGGCAAGGACAGCAGAGCTCCCCCTGGAAAGCCAGGGAATAGAGGAATGTGTGGATAGTGCCTCATTCAGCAAGAGCTCAGGAAGGAAACTGTGCAAAAAGCAAAGCTTGAGGAAGCTGCCCCTGCCTGTTTCACTCTGCTTTTACAACGCTGGTAACACCGCTGAAGGGAGCAGGTACAAATTTGCCTTTCGGGATCCAGTTCAAGGCAGGCTGAACTCTAGGATCGATTGTGAAGGTGGTTTGGGGGGATACAGTTAATTTCTCAGGGCGAGTTTATTCAAGTTCATCGTCATTTCGCCTTTAATCCGTTGTACAATACGATTTAAGCACATTTTCAGAGTCAGAGCAGCACAGCCCTGCCCTGTTGTGTGGATGAGTGCTCGTGGGTACAAAGCACATCCTGTTTGTGCCACTCGCTCTCCTACGTGGAGGAAAAACAACTGTCCTGATGCAACAAAAAAGTGTCCTTGTATCCTTGAGTCCCTGGCAGAATTGTTCCAGAGGAGGGACTGCTTCACACAGAGCGTGGGGAGCTCTCACATGGGCTCAGTGGGACAGCTGTGGCCATCAAAATGTGGAAATCCTCTACACACAGAGGAAATTGCTCAGGTCCTAAGGAGGTAAATGCAGCAAGATTTTCACAATTAAAGACACTGGTATCCCAATATCAAACATCTGTATGCAGATGAAGTTATGGAACAGCATCATGACAAAATCTTCAGTCAATGCTATATGGTCTGAATATAAAACGAAAATATGAGAGTCCACTCCCCCCCTGTATATTCTGATATTTAAAATCTGCATCTAGAGCCAAGCTCAGAGGGGTGTGTGTGTATTCACAGGGATGTGGTATCAAATACAGTTTGACTTTGGTAAGCAGTTTATTGTCTGCTTTGCCCCATTGCGTGGAGCCACTCACAGGAGGAAGCAGCCGGAATCATTCTTACTTACACTCTGTTGTGGTTATGTCAGTGCACAAAGTGCGAGGGAAGAGGCCTGTAGTGAATCCCTGCCTCAGCTTCATTATATTTCTCCATCTCATCTTTGTACTTTCGTAGCAAGGTTTTAAAAGCTCACTTAGGGATAAAAAAAGGAAGCCAATTGGAGATGATGCTCCCAGATCAACACCTTAAGAAAGATCTACTATTTCGTTCTCACCGTCAAAGCAAACATATTTTGGGGGATATTTTGGAACCACAGGACAGACTTAGCAGCAAATTTTGCCACATTTGTCCAAAATGAGCTCAAGAAATATCTCAGCCATATGGAAAATACAATGAATTTATCTCTGCTGATCACAGAGCTTTGACAGTAGAGGATGAAAACTGCAGATAGGCACAGTGAATGAAGATCCTACTAGACTTTTTTATGCTTATATATACTTGCTTTCACTTAAAACTTTTACCTTTCCTTCATTTTGAAATGCATTTTGAAATTAAATGTCCTATAGTTTATATTTTTCCCCCAGACTGAGTGAATGCTACAAACCAGCCAACTGACACATCTCAGTTCTTCTCTACCCTCAAAGGAAAATCTAAATTAAAGATGCAGTATCCTGTCTCCACCCTGGCCAGGAAAGCAGATGCCAGACAGAACCTACAAACAGGGTAAGCAATAGCTAAAAATACAGCTCCAGATTTGTGTTCAGGCTCAAGCAATTCAGGTTTCATGAGCCAAGGGTGAGATCCTGCACAGAACACTCTTGTTGGATATTTCTTCCATCAGTTTCCCCAAGCTTTCTGGAATATCTACATTTACAGTGATCATAACACCTCACAAATTCCACCCTTATCACCAAAGTACCTCACTCTGAGCCTGCTGCTTAGCTTCACCTGGTGTTCCCTGGCTTTATATTGCAAGGGAGAGGGATTAATCCCCCTCTGCACATTGTTTGGGATTTTACACCGGGGTATATCCATCCCACCTCCACCATCCCACCAGGCACTGCTCCGTTCCCTCACTCAGAGCTGAAGGGTGGGGAAATTCCTGTTTCTCTGCACACATTTTCACTATATATATATATTATATTTGGAATAAACATAAAATAGTTGTCAATAATGTACACAAATTACGAAGAGAAGGAAAGTAATGAGCAGCCATCAGCGCCCCAAGTCCTGTGGGAAATGACAAGGGACTCAGAGTAAATCACAGGCCCACCACGAGGGCACAGCAGGGATGGAGTAAGGAGGGGGCTGGTTTTACATCCATGAGTGACACTGCAGGGATGGACACTCAGGCTTTGTGTGCACTTTTGGAGTCTGACCTTAGCAAAGCCCAGCAGAGACCACAGAAATCCTTCAGCCTCCACGTAATGACTCAGTGAAAACCCCAAGGCCCAGCTTTGTCCAACCTCTTCCTAAGGACTCATAAACCAGAATTTCTTTGGTAATTCATCTCTTTCCAAAAGCTACTGAAGGAAATATGACCAACTGTATTTCTCATAGAAACTCCCAAGGTTAGCTGAGCCAAGTGCAGTCAGAAAACATAATTAAATCCTGAAATAAGTCACTGCAGCAGTGTGCACACACCAACAGATGGCAAATCTACCACAAGCAATTGATCCTTTTTTTAAAAAAACTGAATCTCACATACTTTTGTCTTTTCCCAGAACTTGCTTCATTATATTTCTTCAAACCTGATTTATCCTTGAAGCTAAAACCAAGCCTGAAAAATCCAACTGGAATTCAGAGCGAATTTTGCCTCAGAGCACAGAATAAACCACCATGATGTTCCAATATGCTAATGTATCAACAATGATGAATACTTAAGGGATTGATTGCATCCAAAATCATCGTGATCTCCATCTTCAGGGAAGTTTTTGTGACAGCAGAAGGTGTTACTTCTGCAATGAGAGAGAGCCAAAGATGTTGCCAGTTCCTAACTTTAGCTAGGAGCCCACATACCATGCCTCAAACCAGTATCCTAATCATCTCAGGTGAAAATTCTTCCCATTTTGGAAGATTATAATTAACTTCCTACTGAGCCATGCTTAGAAATATGCCTCAACCTGGAAGATTAAATAGGAACTTAGTATCTGTCAGAAATAATTCAGCAGTAGCTGTTTGTGTCTTGCAGTATAAAGATACCAGTTTAAAATTATATATTTAGAAGTTGTTTTCTCCTTATTGTGTAACAAAAGGACTTGACTGGATGAGTAATAGCTGCATTACTGGAGCAGAGAGGAGGTCGTGAATGCCACTTCAGGAATGTTAGTTTGGGTCTTCAGATAATTGCTGCAGCAGCAGTGAGTGCTGAAAGGGTCCCCGCTCCTGGAGGGACAGAGATCCACATCCTTCCAGCCTACTGCTGCTCTGGGACTCCTGGGGGTCACCACAACTTCACTGCTAATTCCTCTCCACTAAAATCAAGGTTATTTTCAAGCTGTCTTGACTTTGCTCCTGTTCCAATTGGGGCACAACTTGACTCATCAGTTCTTTATTTGGAACACACATCACATTTCTGCACTTCATCAGTTCTGCTCCCAGTGAGGTCACTCGTTTGTGGCCATTCTATACTTCCTGCAAGTGCCCAGCTCTCAGTTTCACCTTTTCCCACTGCCCTGAGCTTGGAGCCACCCTTCAGCCAAGGATGCTCTTTGTAGACCTGTGACTTTGGGTTCAGCAGGACACAGGCTGAGCACATTCTGGAATTCGTTTCAGAATCAGTATCTGAAGCCCAGCTTCTTTTCCCATTAACTCTGGTGACAATATTCATAATAATTTCAATGGGAGCATGATAATTCTGTAAGTAATTGCTATCAGGAATTTAATTTAAACCTCATTTGACTGACATTTCTTGTTTGCAAGATATCTATTTTAGGAACAATGTCTTGCTAGTATATCTCTCTTCATCTTAGTCATGACTGATAACAGAATAATCATCTCAACCACTTTCCTTTTCTTTTCCTGCATAATGGCTTTACTGCATTTTTACATTGCAAACACACAAGAATAGAAACAATTAGACAAATAACAGTATTCTATTGAGATGAGAAGGTAAGTGACTAGAACTTACTTGAAACTCTTTACTAGGCTGAGAAGCCTCTCGAGTCACACACGGGGTTGTTGAAAAGACTAAGGAACAGTGCAAGTTGCCTCTAACTGTTTCTCTCAGCTGGGCTTACATAGGTGTATTAAATACAGGATACATGCCAGAACTCCAACCTGCTCCTGATTTCTCTGCCAGAAGGACATTGAGGGGCTGGAGCGAGTCCAGGGAAGAGAACAGAGCTGGGGAAGGGTCTGGAGCCCCAGGAGCGGCTGAGGGAGCTGGGAAAGGGGCTCAGCCTGGAGCAAAGGAGGCTCAGGGGGGACCTTGTGGCTCTGCACAACTCCCTGACAGGAGGGGGCAGCCGGGGGGGGTCGGGCTCTGCTCCCAGGGAACAGGGACAGGGGGAGAGGGAACGGCCTCAGGCTGGGCCAGGGGAGGCTCAGGTTGGACATCAGCAGGAATTTCTTCATGGAAAGGCCTTGGCAGGGGCTGCCCAGGGAGGTTTGGAGTCCCCATCCCTGGAGGTGTCCAAGGCATGCCTGGACGTGGCACTCAGAGCTCTGGGCTGGGTGACAAGGTGGGGATAGGTCCCAGGTTGGACTCGATGATCCCAGAGGTCTTTCCCAGCCTCAGGGATTCTGGAATCCTGTGCTGCTCTGCAGGAGTTCACTGCCCATCCTCCAACACTATCCAACAGCACAGCACTGCCAGCAAAGTCAACGCTGTCCCAGTCACATTGTGCTTTCCCAGCACAAATCTGAGGCAGCACTTACCAGGCAACGGATCTTCAATCAGTGTCTTTCCTACAGGGAAATGCCACAAAACACTTTGCAGTTCATTACCTCGTTCCTAATAACCAACGGCAGCCACGGGGCAGCTGAACGCTGAGTAAGGAAGGACAGGGCTCGCCACCACTCCCAGCTCTTTGTCACGTTTCCTCCTTTGCTGTAAATCTACAGGGACAAGCAATTATGAAGAATCTTCAACAAGTTGACTTTGACACTGAAAGAGCTGCTTCTCCTTTCATCGAGGAGCTGTCACAAGCATTGATGGAGCTGTGGCAGAACAGCTGAAAGTGGTAAAAATTGACAGACGAGCAGACTTGCAATGATAAGGAAAAAATCCAGTCCATGCCATGTGAGAGGCAGATTCTCACCGCCCTTAATGGGAGGGTTTTTTAGTAAATGTTGTGAATTGGCTTCAATGAGAAACACGAGCACTCAATGGAGGAAACATCTCACAGGATGAGGTCAGACTTGTAAAGAACGGCTCTTACCCACAGCCCAGCCCAGCAGCAGAGACACGGGCTGAGCAATGAATCACCTGTAAACAGCAAGAATAATTCTGGGGTACGTCAACCTCCCTAATGAAGCTACAAAACCTCAGCTCCAGCCTGGTTTCAGTTTACATTTCACCAGTTTGTGGTGTTTTGAAGCAAGTTTAAAATACGTAATTCTGAGCATCAATATTTATCTCATAAGAAGGAGAAGGAAAAACCTTCGATTTCTCTTCCTGCAACAAACACAGTGTGGTACCACCTCTGGAAGGCCAGGAAAAAGCACCAGGCAGGACTCTTTAAAAGAGGAGGATCTGCTTTTTTGGTACAAAAAATTATTAAGCCTCACTTTTAAAATCTGCTAACAGTCATCTTGAGGAAACAAGAAATAATGCTGGGTTTGTGTGGGAAGGAAGCAGATTTAAATCTCAAATGAATGACGTACCTTGTAATTACAGGAACCACTGAAAGAGATAGTCAGAATTAAAATACTTCCAATATTCACAGTGAAATATTAATTTGAAAATTTTCAAGGATGGATAAATGCACATAAACAGAGGCAGATGATCAAGGTCTGAAGTTCAAATTAACTCAAAGAAAGAAGCAGTCAGCCTTGTTAAATGATATGTAAAATTGTCCCTGAGCTCAGCAGCGAGGGCTTGAGGCAGCGTGTGGCTGGGCGAGCAGCAACTTGGATTTACTGTGAAGCTGTGCCTCTGTGAGTGCCACAACTGACTTCCAACAATGCCTTTCGGAAGCACATGAACTCCAAGAATGCTTCAAAATTTAAATTAAAACACCTTTCCAAATTTTCAATCACCAAACAATGGGTGATTAAGCACAATCATTAAGCTTGCAGCAACAGCAGTAATGTGTTTCTTCCGTTATGACAAAGTCTTCATTGCTTAATGCATTTTAATAAGACAGTTATAAAGTATTTTATGTTGCACCTAGCTATTAATATTGGTTATTTAGAGCTCAAGGTGGAAGATGTTTTCACTCGGAGATGATTCCAACTGTATTGACAGCTACAAATAAAACTATGGACCCATTTGATATCAATTCATGGCATTTTTTTGGACCCAGTGGACCCAATGAACTCAATTAATGGCATTTTTTGAGTGAGGGAGATTATTACCTGAGCACAGAACCAGCAGGAGGCCCCCAGACCCCTGAGATACGATTTTAACGGGATGAACACATGGTATCAATTTTCTGTACTGGAGAACACTTTGCCATAAATATTTTCTCTACAAAGGATTTTTCCTCCATAAAATGCCAGACTGATCGCTCAGCATTTCCCTCTGACTCCCCTCGTGTCACTCTGATGGATCTGCTGAAGCCGCTGAGAGCTGTGGAAAGCTCAGGGGAGCCCAAAATTGTCATTCCCTGTTTGTCTGCTTGTTTGTTTAACTCCAACCCCGTGGTTCTGGCTTCCTCCAAATTTGCTTGGAGACTCTGGGAATGCTTTTTCAGAACTGTTGGCTTGTCACAGTGACACCTCTGTTTCATTCTGCTCCATACAGCTGGAAAACAGGGAGAGCTCCCCTGCGGACACCTTGGCTGCTGCTGCCATTCCTGGCACGGCCTTGGAGCGGATGAGGAATCCATGCGGGCTGGGGGCTCATTGGGAAAAGCACCTGCCAGAACAACTGTGATGGCATTGCAACTCAACAGGACTGAAATATTCCAGAGGAGGCACCAGAGTGATCAGAGGGATGGAGAAGCTCTGCTGTGAGGAAAGGCTGGGAGAATTGGGGTTGTTCAGCCTGGAGAAGAGACTTCGTTGTGGCCCTCCAGTGCCTGAAGGGAGTCCACAGGGAAGATGGAGAGAGACTGTTTCCAAGAGTGTGGAGTGCCAGGACAAAGGGGAATGTCTTCAGACTAACAGAGATTAGGGTTAGATGGGATATTAGCAAAAAATTCTTCCCTGTGAGGGTGGGGAGGCCCTGGCACAAGTTGCCCAGAGAAGCTGTGGCTGCCCCATCCCTGGAAGCGTCCAAGGCCAGGGTGGATGGGGCTTGGAGCAACCTGGGACAGTAGAAGGTGTCCCTGCCCATGGCAGGAGGTGGAACAGGATGAGCCTAAAATTCCTTCCCCCTCAAACCCTTCTGTGTCCTATTGACACCCCGCCAAGGGTCCAATTCCCTCCTCCCTCAAGATGTTTCTGAGCTGGAAATCATGGTCTGAAGTTTTACAGGTGTCCTCAACCCCACAGTGACCAGCAGGCTGATCAGCCCTAGACACATTAACAAGCCTCAATAGTTATATTGTAAATGACAGAGCAGTTCAAGGAGTCACCCAAGAAGTGTAAATTAAACTTATCAAAGGTCAGATCTCAGCTGGAGAAAGCTGGAATGACTCAGTTTATCCAGAGCATGAGTGGGATCTATTGAAGCTCTCATACCTTGAACTAAGAAATGCTTCCAGAAAAAACACTCATCATTGTAAAATCTTTGGGATATGAAAAAGAAATAAGTAACCCAACATTGTTAGTAGATAAGGGTAAAAACAGCTTTTACAACCTCCTAAGCAGGGGGTTTTCTAGTGGATTGTATTTTAACTTTTGCTTATTACTACACTGCTTTTAATACAAATCATTATTTTGTGTGCAGATTTTCCTTTTTTTTTTGCATGTATTCCAGTCCTAAAACATTCCAGTGAAAAGTCCACAATATGAAGCTCATCGTGAGGCTTTAAGCAAACAAAAAAAGGTTGGGTTTTATTTTTTTTCCTTATTGAGCCAAAAATCACCCGTCATCCCAGCCCACAGCTACTCCCACGGGCAGCGCCGTCAGCGCTCTCACATCCCGCCCCGCGCCGCTTCCCGGGAGCTGTTCCTGCTGAGCCCGGGCCAAGCCGCGCCGGAGCAGCCGCGGGTGACACCGGGTGACACCCTCTCCTTCAGGTGACTGCTCTGAGCCTTCTGAAGGGTCAGCCAGGGCCAGCCCCTCAAACCCCACCGCGTTGCTGTGTTCTGCTCCCATTCCCTGCTGCTCTTCCTCTCTCTCTCCCCCAGCACCTGGATGTCCATGGCTGGCACTCCCTGCATTCCCGACCCTTGTCCTTCTTTTACCAGTTTCCATTTCTCCATCGTGCACGGACACTTTGTGTCTCAGTATAACCTTTGTTACCTGCACTTCCAAGCTGGATTGGTCCTGTTCCATTCCTGCTGTGGCCTCCTGGGCCATCCACGCGCAAGGCATGGATGAAAGGAAGATTTCACAGAACCCTTTAGGTTGGAAAAAACCTTTGAGGTCATCGAGTCCAGCCTCTGGCTGATGTGTGATCCTGGATCTTGGATCCCCACTTTAATCGTGGTGGTGGCAGAGCAGGGAGGCCACAAATCCAAGCCTTTGTTTTATCTCCATTCTTAGTGTGTTTTACACCTTGCTTTGAGCTAAACCAAGGAAAGCTCTGCATTGCCCAAGCTGGGCTCATGCCAGGCTTCGGCATCTGGGTGAGTGTTCCTCTTGCTCCAGAAGCCCAAAGCAGGAGTTTGGGAACTGTTCCTCTCCAGGTACTTCCTGTCGTTCCTGCTCAGAGCTGCACCTGCAGAGCCAGTCCAAGACGGGGTGACCTGTGTGTCCCTGTCCCCATCCACCTCCTGGGTTATCCCTGCCACTGTGCCTGCCTCAGAGCTGTCCCCTCTTCTACGTACACAAGTTTTCTTTCCACGTATGGAAACCCTGAGCTCACAAGATGTGTGTGCAGCTCCAGGCCTCATAATAACCAATTTAACCAAAATTTCCACTTTTTTGTTTTGCTGGAAATCCAGAGGGAGATCACAGCAGTTTCCTCTCTCTTCTTTGGAAATTTCATTTATCCAGGAAGCCAATGTTCACTGCTGGAAGGGAGTGATCCCTGTGTGAGCCATGGCAGTGGTGTGGAGGTGGGAAGGTGACTGTGAGGAATGACAGGAACAGCAAACAAAATGTACCTCACCTGGCTGGACCAGTCACTGCCCCAGGCTGGGAAATCAGGAATCACTGCTGTGAAGGAAAATCTGAAATCGGTCTCTAATAACTGCTCATGGCCTGGGTGTAAGTTGGAGCTGCACTGAACCCCAGCGTGGTGGAGCCAACAGAACTTCTGATGCATTGACCCATGGTGAGACATTGATTTTGGGGGGACTCAGAGGGGCCCCCACTGCCCCAGCCCCCTCAGAATTCTGGCCACACACGCTTCCCTGCCCAGCCATCCACAGCCCGTTCCCAGAGCCCATCTGAGCGTGGCTATAAATACACACCCGGATCATCCATCGACATTTAAATATAATACACTGCCAGAGTGAGGGGTTTTAAATATCTGAAGGATGTGGTATCTTGGAAACCGATTGCCTCGAGTTGCCCAAATCAATTACAGAGTGAATCAACACATGGCTCTGGCGTGGGAGCAGCGAGCAGCCGGCGCTGCCACCCGTCCCTGTCCCCATCCCTGTCCCCGGGCTGGGAACACGGCAGGGAACGGCTCCGGCAGAGCCAGCTGCTCCTGCTCCCCCAGGACAGGACACACGGGGGCACGGAGCAGCGACAGCACTGAATGGTTTAACATCTTAGCTTCTTCAGCTGAATTAAACGGGGGAAAGCAACTGAAAATAACCTGCAAAGGTGATAGGAGTCTTTATTTGGGAATGTTTGCACAAATTACGGGGGGTTTACTGCTAATTGCTGGACAAGGATTATTTTGTCAGTATTTTCTGCCTGTCATTCAGGCCATCAGCAACACTTGGAAAATTGTGAGTCCTGGTTCTTGCTGAGGACGCAGATCATGGCAGCAGCGAGCCAGCTCACAGCCCCCAATGGCAGCAAGAAATGGCATTTTCAGCCACACACTCAGGGTTTTGTATGAAAAAAAACCTGGACAAATTAATATTTTAAAGAATGGAAACTCAGAAAATCATGTATTTGTGAAGTTGATTGTAGAACACGCAAAAAAGTGTCCATCTTGTTCCCATGGCCCTGAGCTCAGTGTTTAGACAAAAGGCACATTCCAGCGGGATTTTTCCCAAAAAGGGCTAAACCAGGGAGCCTGTGCCAGCATTACTGGGCTGGGGTCAAACCCCGCTGCTTGGCTGTGCAGGTGTCTCGTGAGGAGCCCATGACCCGATCCCCACACAGGAGCTGAACATGTTCAGCTGTTTCATTCCTCCCTGATCAGTTTTGATTCCTTGGCCAGGCTCTGTAAAAAGACCGAAATTTTAAATAATGGTCCAAAAATGGGATGATGTAGCCAGGAGAGTGTGGGTTGCTGAGAGAAGAGAAGGCTGAGCTAAATATTTGGCAGAATTAAGCAAACCAGGAAAGACATGTGGGCATAAAGAAATAATTCAATATTCAATTTCTGGCAGAATTCATGAAATCTGTTTATAGTTCAGATCACAGTGAGCCATTTATTACTGGTATGGGAATGAAGGTCTGGGGAGTTTGGTTGCAATGGGTTTGCAACTGTTACAGAGGGAAATGATTAATAGAACATTAAACCCAGGTTAATTAACCCGTGGTCTTTGACCTGATGGGGTGTCTGTTCCCAGGTGCCATTCCAAGGATTTACCCTTCCCACAATGGGCTCTCCTGGTGTGGTTGCTGCTCTCTTGCTCTGTCCATCCTTGAGGGGGTGGCACCTGCTGGGTGACTCCTTCAAATTCACTTCAAATTCCCCTGAATTTTGGCCAAGCCCAAAATCTTCAGAAGGAAAAAGTAAAGGGCCTTTAATTGAAAATTTCACATTCAACAGGAAAGAGGAGGAGACTGCCAAGGGAAGATTGAGGCTGGTGGGAATTTTTCTTTCAAAAAAAGTCAAATGAGCTTTTTCCAGTGAAAAACTCTACACAGTCCAAGATTATTCCATATTTCCAGCAAGAAATAACCAAAAAGCAAGATCAAATAGTAGATAAAGTCTGAACATTTTCACATTTCCTGCCCTATCCTCTACTTTATTTCACCACTAAAATAACAACTGCAAAAAAATAACCAGAAAACACCTTTTGTTCCAGTTTCTTTCTCCTCCCATGACCCTTCCCCTCACTCCCTGCAGCAGGAACGTGGAGCTGGAGTGGCGACCCCAGCTGTCCCTGCTGGTCATGCATCACCTCATCCCACGGAGCAGCTTTGGTGCCCCCAAACCTAAATCCATGTGGGGAAACTAAACTGGAATATGTTCCTGGTTTATGGCTGCACCTTCAGTCTGATCTCAGTCTCCTCTTTACTAAATGCCCGATTTATTTTAGTATTTGATTTTTCATTGAGACAGAAATAGTTGCTCATTCTGGACTATGAAGTATGGGGACAGTTCAAGGCATTTTTCCCCAATTCCTGGGGTTTTTTTGCCACCAGGTGGCAATGGAGCTGCAGCACCACCCTGCTCGGGGTGGGCTTTTCCCAAAACATGCGAACTCAGGGTCCCAGGAACATTTGTTAATAAATCTTTAGGGTCGGACAGATATAACTCCTCTCCATCCATGTTCTCTCTGGTTTTACCCTCCCTCTCTGCAGCCGTAATTCCAAAGCTGGGCGGGGGTTGAGCTCAGAGTTTGGGTGACTTCGGCGCGTTGAGAGTTTAATTAATCAGGATTGTGCAAATCTGCAGTGCAGGAGAGGAGCCGGGTGAGCGTGTGCCCACAGGATCCGCAGGACGCGGCCACACCGCCACCTGCCAGCCTCTGCCACCAAAGGCAGCCCGGAGCTGCGGGATCCGCCTGCACCTTCCTTCCCCCCGTGTCCCCGCCCGACACCAGCCCGGGATGCCCCCACGCACCAAAGTCCTTTTCCGTGCGATCCTTTCCGGCTCTTTTTCACTATTCCTGGGTTTGAATTAAATTTCAATCCTGCCCCTCAGCCGTGGTACCGCACTGGGAGCTCCCCAGGACAGCCGGGCTGGTACTTTCAGCACCGGAATTGCTCCTAAAGCCAAGAAGCATCAGCTTTAACAACTTTTCCCAGTTTCCATCCACGTGGATTGGGGCTGAGGTCATAGGCCACGGGATTTAGCTCTGGAGGTTTTTAACTTGGGAAATGCCAAGGGATGGGATGAAAACAGCACCAAGAGCTCACATTTAGCTTAAAAATAGCTTTTAAAAAGCTCCACAGCTCAACCCCCTTCATGCGAACTGAGCTGTGTCAGCGCTGGGTGTGCAGTGCCTTCATTGGACACAAATCCCTTTGGGAAGGGACAACATTTCACTGCTCCTGGGACAGAGGGTTCCAAGTTCTGTACAAAATTCTAATTCTGAAAAGCCTCTCCATAAATAATAAAGTAATTTATATGGTGGGAACTGAAGAATTAGGTCTGAGCCCTGATGTGGATTTAGTTCTTGTTGCTCTGAATGGAACTGAACATTTCCAAGGCCATAATAAACACAGAAACAGAGAAGTTCATATAGGAAAAGGAGTTAGTTCACCTTTATTTCATTTCTCCATAGTCCCAAACTTGACAGACGTAGAAAAATATCCTTAAGTCAGTAGACAAATTTACCAATGCTAAATAGCCCTTTTCTCTGACCATCTGGGCCACCCTAAATACATTTGTACAAGCATTACTTCAGGGGGGTTCAATAAAAGGTTCTTCTAAACTATAAACAATAAACTACAGAGGAAAAACTCGAGCTACCAAAGCATGCAGATGAAGGGATCTTCCAAAACTTCAAAAAAAAAAAAATTTAAAAAGCAAACCAACTTTGAGATGCATTTGGAGGAGAAAACAAATTAGGACAAATTGAGGAGAAAATAATTAATTAAGAGAAGCCAAAGCAAACTCTGTAAAGGATCTGTAGATAAGTTAAAATATCTATGGCACAACTTTTCACCAAAAAAAATTAAGGCGAAGACCAACGTTTTATATAAAAATAGCTGAGCAGGCTTCGAAAGCAGGAAATCAGCATTTCCAATGATGACTCTGTTAATACAAGATTATAAATACCCTTTATATACACAGAAAACCAACTCAATACAAACGTCTGGACCGGTTCTCCGGGCATCTGGCACTCAAAATGCCCAGACCAGGTGTCCTGGACCATAGTGGAGGTACTTCAGTTGAAGGTTTGTAGTAGTTTCTTTGCTACACGTACTGATACAAATCATAAAAATGCAATATAAATAGTGATTTTCACAGAGAAACTCAGGAATACACTCAGGTTACAAAGCTTAAGGAATTGGCCCATAAGGAAATGATAAAAGATTTAAAATCATCCATTATCCTGTTTTGTAGACTAAGGAAAACATCCAAGTTATACAATAATATTTAAACTTTCAGAGTATTTTTTTTTAATGAAACTGATTCCTATAGTGAAAATAAAGCAGAAATTATCATGGCAGAATATTCATTATCTCTTCATAAATACAGCAGTTTATTTGTCAAGATCACTTAGAAGTATCATTATTATGGGCATTTTCAAGAATTTCCAAGCCTAAAGGTTACCAGTTGCAAGGACATAAACAATAAACCATATTTGTATGGATGGATCTGAGTAATTTTCAGAACTATGTAATTGATATAGAGCAAAACATGAAAAGAAGAGCAAATGAAATCTATTTTAGAAGAATTCCATTAACATTTCAAGTTAAAATACCTTTGTAGAACTACTGTGATCAAGTTCAGTGTATCTGTGCACATTGTAAATCTGCATCTGTGTGTTCACACGCACTCAGTAATTCCAGAATTAACCCTGGAAATGATAAAATTCCTACTGGAAAAGACAATTTCCCCCCAGCACAATTCAGTGTATTTGCCACTGACTTTTTGAACTGTTATTTCACAAAATCTGCAGATAAAGCAGAAGCTCTTGTTTTCCACAGCACAAAACCCTTTTAGTTTATTGAAATTTTGACTAAAACCCAGAACCTTCATTTCTGCCTCTTTGGGCCTCATTCCCTCCATCCCCTTGTGCATCCTGCCACTCTTTCCCCTACATTCCAGGGAGAGAAATGTGATGGGGGAAATTCAAGGAACTCTTTTCAGATGAAACTTGAATACAAACATGGTCTAAATCTACATTTGACCTCATTTTATTACTGATCCATTTTCATTGAACACTTCAAAATCCTTTCTACAACGTCTCTATAAAGTTATGCCAAAAAAAGGAAACAACTGACACAAAAATCTGCAGAGGTATTTATGAACTGTGATGTCTCAGAAAGTGTAAAATCCTTTTCCTTACAGTGCTGAGATCACTGACTGCTCTCTCAGATTAATTCATCTGATGCACTGAGCAATGCTACAACCATCATTAGTACCAGAATTAAGGGTAATACCTATTTCTCACAGTAACTGCACCAAAACCAGCACAGCCACCCCACCATCCTTCAGCTTTAACATAAATATTTTCTCTCATGAACATATGCTAAGATTTTCTCCCTAATAGCCCATTATTTCCTCGTCCACAGATTGCGATGAGCACAAATACAGAAAAACAGCACTAAAATAACAAAGTGAATGGCTCACACTCAGCTAAAACCATGCACAAAACTGAAGGATGCATGTTGGGAATAATTTATTGCCTATAAAAGGTTAAAAAAAATCCTAAGTTCACATTTTCTGTGTGGGTTTAAGGGGTGTCACATTTCAGAGGTAGCATTGTGTAAAATGTAAAACAGAGCTGGAAAAGAGTTATTGACTTAGTTCAGTAACATGGGAAACTGTTCCCAGAGCCAAAGCACTGACCTGAACTGTTTTTCTTCCAGGAACATCCTTAAACATCTCTTTCAGTGAAGAGGATTTGCTCCTTTGTGGAAAAAGAACCCCCACAAACCCAAGGCTCTGCCCTGTTTATGTTGCCTTCTGACCAAAGCAGCTGCTGCTTTTCAGAGCAATAAATACTCACACTAAACACCTGTTCTGCCACGGGAAACACCCATTTTGTGGTGCTGCTTTGTCTATTTTTTTTCCCCAACCTTCTCAGATTTCACATTTGGTCAAATGTGACAAAATGTTCTTGATTAAAGAAATCCACCACCACAACCCAGCTCGTGTTCTCGGCACCCAGGTGGAGTTTCCTCACTAACCACCCCTAACTTTGCCCAGGCACCTCCCAAGTGAGCTGGGAGGATTTGGGGCAGAAAAGGCAGGATCTGGCCAGGTTCCAGCCCTTCAGCCCCCGGGTCCCTGCTGGCCTGGGGCAGCTGGGCAGGGGGCTGGAGGGAGGACATCAAGCTTCTGAGTTGTTTCTGTGGCAGGAACTCTGTGCTATTCCCCTAAAGCATATTCCTGCCCCTCCTCACACCAGCAGCACCCTGAGACCCCAGGCCAGCAGTGGCTGTGTCTGGAATGCCGAGGGGAAGGCCAGTGCTGTGCAGGAGTTTGTGGTCAGTGTCAGGAATACAGCAGTGCAAGACATCCCAAAGGGGAGAGCAGATCCACGTTAAGCAGTGATTCCCATTCCCGAGCCAGGATGCCCATGATGCTGCTGGTTTGTTCCACCACTTCACCTGCATGAGCCCAGAAGCAGACACAGCTTCTCCCAAGGGAGAAGACAGAACCTTTCCTCACTCACAGAGCTGCAAAGCCCCAAACTCCTCATCTCACACTTTTTATTGCCTTAGTGAAAAGAAATACTTGGAGAGATTAAAGTGCAGAGCTGCCTCCAGGGCTGGGCACTCCAGAAAGCTCGTCCGGGTCATCTGCTCAGGTACCTTTAAACCTGCCCCAAATTCATCCACTGGAGTATTTATTGTTTTATTGGAGTATTTCCTGTTACTGTCAGACCTATGGATGTGACTGAAGCATCACCTGCAGGGAGAGGAAGGGAGGCAGAGCTCCAGGAAACAGGGTTTTAACCATGAGCAAACTTTCCAGCATCTAAACCAGCTCCCCAGGGAGAGCCCATCCTGTCTCTGGTTGAAGTGTCTGTTCTGAGCTACTTTCCCACCTGGGTTTCTTCTCTGATGTTCCCATGGATGCTTTAGGAATGACCAAGGCCAGGGAAGTCATCATGCATGGACAAAGTCAATGAGAGACTGTGCGGGATGGTCAAACATTGATACGTGGCCACAGAAAGGTGATAAAACCATCAACAGGTGGCCCTTCTGCTGCAGAGATGATGCACATTAGAGTCACTCACTGAAACAGAAAGGGGGCTGATTTCTGTCACCCTGGAAAGCACATCTCCTATAGAAGGTTATGAAATGATGAACTGCACTTAACAGGTGTTTGTTACCTTCCTACAGACAGGGGAAATACCCAGAACCCAAATCCACACCAGAGCCACCCCCACTGCTCTCCACTACTTAAATACCACCAACAGTAACAGTCATTAGATTTTTGTTGGAAATACACACTGATACTGAAAGCAAGCCCAGCCAAGGAGCTGTGGAGTATCTCCCTCCCCAGATTTCATTATTCAGGGACAGAATTTACACTTGTTTTTCCTGACTATTCTGTAGTGTTGTCATGTCCCAGGCTGTGGCAGCGCTGCTGCCTCGCTGTGTTTTGTCTCCCCACAAGAGAAAGGACCACAGAAATCCCCCAGGGATGGGGTGGGCATTGACTGCAGCTCATCTCAGCTGCACATCCAAGAGGATTCCAGCTTCCTGGAGAACAGGGACTGACAAAATTGCTTGTATCTAGCAAACAGTTCATTCAAAATTCATCCCTTCGATTTGTTTGGATATGAAATAGCAGCAAGACAGCAAAATATGAATCATCAATGAAGTTTTTCTTGCAGGAAGGTGGATGGTTTAATTGACCATGAAATTGAGAACTTCCGTTAAGAGTATCCCGCCCTCTGTCATGGGAATTTAAGTGGAAGAAGCAGGAAAACAGGGGCCAAATAGTGGCAAATCCCAGCATTATTTTTTTAATTTCACAGAAAACAAGAGGTTTCATTGTCAGTGGCACAAATTTCCTGTCTAGAGAGAACAGCAATAGAAACCATTGTTGGCCTGGCATAGAAAACCCTTTATAAATGAGTTTTTCAGAGCGAGCAGAATTCCAGCTCAGCTCTATGCTCCCTGTGAAGGACAGCACTGTGAGCTCTGCTCACAAACCTCTGAGTTTTAATGCCTCAACTCACACACAGGCCCAGCAGCCTGGAATTCTGGGGTTTCTCTGTGGAAGGGTAGCTCTGTTGGGAACTTACAGAATTGTACAGGGGCAGAACTGTGAGGCTTTTGGTTTTTCAGAACACCTTTTAAAACTGTTCCTGCTCTTTCTGCAGCTGGTGTTTAACAGTATTGCTAAAAGCTCCTCATGCCCAAGGACAGGAGAGACTAAAAACCTGGAAGAACAGAGCCCACTACTGATACTAAACAAAAAGAGCTGTACAAGTGATTAGGGAGGAACTGATCAGACTGAGAAAACCCTAAAACCTGAGTTAATCCCAGTATTAAAGAAAAAAAAGGTGATATTTCCCCAACACTCTGGATTTGCTGAGCAACACCTTGGACCTCCCACTGAAATTAAGGGGATTACTCACTGCATGAACAAGGATTCCCCAGAGTCAATTATTATTTGGCATAAAATGGAAAGATCAGGTTTTTTACAGCCTCAAGTATCTGTGTGAAAAATGCTTACTGAGGGATATCCAGGTTGGAATTGGAGCATCAATGCCATGGGCAGGCACTTGCAGCATCCCACAGAAACATCCTGGAGGAAAAGAGCTCCAAGGTTGAGACCAGCCTTGGACTGGTCACCTCCCTGTCAACTCAACCCTGACACTGCTGCCGTGGCCAGACATTCCCTGGACACAAACACACCCCACTGAATCCATCTGAACATCTCTGCACATCCATTCCACCACAGGAGTGAAGGGATTCAGTGCCAACAGCTCTGGGAAAGAAGGAATTCAGTTCAGCTCCTGCCTGCAATTGAGATCACCGTTCAGAAATGGCACTTGCCAAAAAATCCACTAGGCAGGGCTTCAAACCAGATCTGCAAAACTCACTTCCCAACACTGGAAAACCTTTCAGGATGCAATGACAGCTGTGGAATTCTGACTGGCTTGGTAAAATGGAGCAAAGTTTGTGGAAAAATATATAACCAAGACTTAATATGCAGAACTTTAGCATTCAGGCTTTGACAAATAAACACTGTGACTACAATCATTAAACCCTAAAGAGTGTAAACATCCAATCCCATTGCTACTGTATTAGGCAGTTGTATCCTGCAGCTATCAGGGTTCTCATTTCCACCTCATTTCTTCCAACACTTATCACTGCTTCTTCACATTAATAATTTATTTACGATAATTCAATTTTTTCAGTTAGCCTTTCAAGGTTTTTTCAGCTATTTTGGTCAGACAAATGGAAGATTTAACAATCTCAAGTCAGAAAACGAAAAACACTTCAGTTTAATTTCAGGTTTTCAAGCACAACTCAGAGAAAGCCTGTTATTCTATCTGGATCCCCAATTTTTAGTCCACCTACCTGAGTAAAAATGGGGAAAAATATAATAAACAGGCCTGGGGAGCACGTGACGCTGAAGTATTCGCTGTGTGTCACATGACATTTGTTTTCCACTCTTGCATCCCTGCTCAAAAAGACTTTGCTACAGAGCCAAAGTTATTCTGGAGAGTCAGAAGTTAATCCTACCCAAGGCCAAGCTGCTCCCAGTGAACCCTTCCCTCAGCCAGTTCTTTGATTTTCCAAACCCAACATTCCCAATTCCTGGGCAGTGCAAGGACGTGAGGAGCCACAGCCGCCCTTCAGCACCAGCTCCTCCTCCTCGGGCTGGCTCCCCTGGGCTGAGGACACTGCAGAGCAAAAGCCTCTCTCCCGAACCCTGCACCTCACGTGGGGTTTCTGTTCTGTCACTTCCAAAAAAAGAGAAATCACAAACTGTCTGAGGCATTTTTCTCCGACAGGGACGAGAGGCTGAATGAGGTATCATCGGGCTCTGGGGAGGTGTGGTTGAAATCCATTTCTTCAAGTTCAGGAGGTAAGTCTGAAAGCAGGGCCTACAAGGGAAAATACATATATAATATATAGTACATACACTGTTAGGTGTGGGTTTTATGTCAGCAGTCAAATGTGCTTTAAACAAAGAGTGAAAAAACTAACTGAGTTTTTCAACCATAATCTGAGCCTCTGGAATAAACCCAAGGGAGGGACACAACACAAAAGGACAAACACCTTCTTATACTAAACCTGCTCCAGGATTTACCTGCTGCTGTTCTTTATCATCTGATTTAATTGCAAGTATCAAACTCCGGGTAAACGTCTGCAGTTCAAAATATTTCTGTTTGTGGTTCTCCAGCTGACTCTCAATGAACCTGACTTCTTCATTCTGTGGGGAAATCAGAGAGTTCTGGGAATAATAGCAGAACCATGAAATCCTTTAGGCTGGAAAAGCCCTCTAAGATTGAGTCCAACCATTCCCCAGCACTGCCAAGGCCACCACTGACCATGCCCCCAAGTGCCACATCCACAGGTCTGTTGAATCCCTCCAGGGATGGGGACTCAACAAAGCATTGGAATAACCACAGCTAAACACACCTGGCTTAAAACTCAATGGTTTTAGTGACAATGACAACCAAAGCCCAGATCTCTTCCTAGAAGTGATCAGGGCACTGTGAGAACAGACAGCAAATAAATTCCATTATTGCAGCAGAAGGCTTGACACAGAAACCAGGGAAAACGACTTGAAACTTCCTCAAAGCTATCACAAATTAACAGATAACATCCTCCAGTGCAGCTGGGTTTGACATGGATCAAGTGTCAGCTCACCCAGCTCCTCAGGATCCTTCAGGTTACAGGAGAAACAGGAATATCACAGAGTGACAGAATGGCTTGGAAGGAACCTTAAAGATCATTTAGTTCCAACCTCCACAGAGTTGGTTATGGGGCTGGAACTGGATGTAATCTATTACAAAATGAGGAAATATCAATAATTTGTATGCTTTGGCTAAAAAGGCATTTTCCCAATCTATACTTGCAAATCTCCTAATTAAAAATTCCAATTTGATAAGTACTTCTGTTTATTCCAAGTATCTCTTCTCCTTCAATCTTATTGGTATGGAGGATCCAAGTGCTAAACCTGTTGATCAGTGCAGAGCTAAAATTAATTTTCTCTGGTTGTTCACCTTTGCGAAGATCACGAAAATCAACCTTTTTATTTAGGTTACAAGATCAAAGGCATTGCTCATTTTTGCAGAAGGGCTCTGCTTAATAGCACCAACTCATGAGAGAATAATGAAAAAATATGATATTCACACTCACACTTTCTAGACTGGCTGGAATTCAGCTTTAGTTGACATGAAAAGCTGAGACTACGTGATGCTCTAAAGGTTTGCAACAAACCCTTAAAAATGGTTGTATTTTGGTTGGGTTTTTCCCAGAAAATTCAAATTTTTTCAGTGAAAGCACTGCTCACCACACTGTCCCAGGTGGTAACAGCTCTGGGAATGAGAGAGGAATATTTGGGCTGCGATCTTGAGGCTTTCATAAAAAATCAGCTGAGTTCTTCCCGATGGAAACTTAGCAGTTGCCTGTTTAGCTCTGGATTTTGCCCAGCCCAGGAAGAATTCAGATTTAGGCAGAAAACTCAAGGACTAATCCATGCTGTCAAACAACAACCCTGGCTCTGCAGGGCACTGTCACAACAAGCCTTTCACTACACTGACAGGTGACATTAAGAAAAGGTCATTCCCTCTCCTGATTCATTCTCCACTGCCCTTCCCAAGAAAATGCTGCTGGAAGGAGAAATTTTTGTTCTGAAGAGATGATCTGTTTATTATTTTGGTAACTGATTATTGTCAGGGCAACAGACCTGGTTTCTAAGGGAAAAAATCAGCAATGGAGGTAAAAACTCAAGGAAACATGGAACTATGGCAGCTCCTCGGAGAGCAGCGCACACACAACCCTCAGCCTTTGGCAGCAGACAGGAGCTGTCAGGATCCAACTGCTTTTCCTCCCTCCCACAACCACCACTTCCAGGCACATCCTGGGGAATGACTTCTCCTCAGATCCCCCCATTCCATCAGAGGATTCCAGCTGTTCAGTCCCTTCCAGAGCTGGCAGCACCACACTGCAGAGAAAGCGCCACAGCATTCCAAGGAACAGTTCTGGTGGAGCGGCTCTATAAATCCCTTCATTGGGACACATGGGGGGGTTGCAGGTCTGCAGAAATGGGGTTTTCCTGCCTCCATTTGGGTTGAAACATGGATAAAGTGGCTGAAGGTGGAATGAGGGCATGATGTGCACATCAGGAAAACAGCGGAGGAGCTCAGGATCCCACCAAGCCTTTGCTGAACTCCTGACAGATCCACCCCCTGAACTCCCTGGGATTATCCTGCTGTCCCTGACACAGCCCAATTACTCACCTTGTAATCCAAAAGAGAACTCATTTGATCCACTTCAGAATTGCTGATCAGATCACTCTCTTCATCATCTAAAATTTCTATTTTCTGAAACAGAAGCAAACCGTTCATTCCGAGGACTCCAACACAGAGAGGAGACAAACGAATGAGGATCCGCACCCCAAAGGGGCAGGAAGGATGAGGGATGAAGGTGAGAGAACTCAGTGCTGGCTCCTGAGGAGTTCTGAGCCGAGCAGCCCCCATTAGATGGCAATCATGCACCTCAGCCAGGAGATCCAGCGGGAGCTGCTGCCATGGAGACTGGGGCTGTTTACAGAGGAGGAGCTCCCTGGCCCCAGGTTTTCGGCTTTAAGTGGCCCATTTACCCCCTCATAGCCCCTGCTCTGCTCTGCTGTTGCAAAGGAGGGTCTGGAAGTTTATCCCCCTGGACAAAGCAGCCATCACAGCAAGTGCTGACCTACTCCTTGCCTACAGAAATCGAGGAGTTCTTCTCTGGCCTTCCCTGGCCACAGTGCAAGGGGAATGCCCGAAGCTGTAGGGGATGCTGATCCAAAGGACACCTCCAAATATATAAATATGGACATTTTCACCTAATTCACAAAAATTTGGGGAGCTTTTTATACTGGGTTTTAAAGATCCCTGAAGCACAGTGTTAAGGGCAAGCTTAACACTGATTAAAACTCAGAAATACGTCCCAAGTTTTTTTACTGTTTTTAATTGTTTTGACAGTTGTGAACATTTCTGAGCCTGTCTGTAAGAAGTTAAAGCAATTTTACTGTTTTTTAGGATAGTGCTAACCCAGTGCAGGGAAGGGCCCTACTGGCCCAATCCATGCTCATGGGTCATTCCTGAGGTGTTAATTCAGAGGTTTTTCCTGCAGCACGTGGCCCCTCCTGCCCGCACACCAGGAATTTCCCTGAAATTACTGAGGAGAAATCCTTCCAGGGGCATTCTCAGCTCTCCCTGGCAGGACCCACCAAGCTCCCAAGCCTGTGCTGAAGGCAAGGAGGATAAAGCCCATTTTGTGTGCTCCAGTGTCTGCAGCCCAGCTGAAGTGACAAGAGCTCAGAGGTTTGATGTCCCCAGGTTCTCCTGCTCCATGAGACCTTCAGTAACACTGGGACTCAAATATTTTCGGTTTTAGACTCAGCTTGAGGGAAGAATCTCTAAATAACTACCAAACATTCACCCTCTCTTTCTTAGACACACTTTTTAAGATAGGAAGGGAAAGAACAGATTAGAATTTCAAATAGGAAAACTGTATCTCTTATGCAAATCCAATGTATTTTAGTCCAATTTGAAGTGCATTTTAAAAAAGTTTTGTTACAGTGTTTTCAGAAGAAAATATGAAGAAACTCTTCCTTGGTTTTGTTCCCATTATCACATCAAATGACACAATCTGGGGTTCAGGCACATTGGGGAGCTGAGTCTCTTGGACACCATCTCTGCAAACCATTTCTACTGAAGGTGTTGGGGTTTTTTCCTGCTGTGTTTTAGTATTTTTAGTACAGTTTTAATGCTCAAATAGGAAGGGCTTTCAGCACACACAACTGGAGCTGTCACCTAGTGAAAAACACAGGTGCTGGCCAACAACTTCAACATTAATTAAGGAGTTATTAATGAACTGGTGGAAAAGGAAAGGTGTACATACCACATTATCAGTGGAAACTGGATTCTGGTCATCATCTTTGTGGCCAATTTCTTCATTTTGAAGTGCTTCATTTGTCTCTTCTGCAGAAATAAATTGGTTTTGTCAGATTTCATTCCAATTTTATGCTGAAGGACCATTAATGGTGTTTACCACTAAATGTCACAGCTGCTAAATCCAAGAGCAAACTCATGGTATCAATGTCTACTCAGAAAACAGAACATCTGCCTTATTAAACAGACATCTTGTCACAAGTGTTTCAGGCCAACATCAAACCAACTGCGACCTGGAACAATAACAAAACTACCAGTTATTCTCTGTACCAAAACCTTCCCATTTTTAGGCTCAGGCTGGAATATTCAAAGGTGATGAAGAGTTTCACAGTAGAGGTGTGCAGAAGTTGGGGTTTTTTTAAATTAAAATAAATTCCTACATGAAAAATCCTGCATTCCCTGAAATTCTGGGATACATATCTAAATTCCACCTCCTCCTTGCAGACACTGATGGGTTTTGAAACAGAAACTGATCAGATCATAGAAAATGTTTATCCCTAGTGAACCCAAGGTGCTTTTTTATGTATAAACACTTGAAAACAGCAGATTTTACCCTGATATTTCAACCACAAAGCATGAGAGATTCCATTGACCTGAAAGGCCAAGGAGAACACATAACCCAAAGAAAGATGAGCCTATTTACCCCAAAATTGAAGTTTGATTCTCATATTTACTTGACTTCTGCATATTAAAATAGAAATCTATTATACATATTAAATAGAAGGAGGAAAAGAGGGAAGGGGCAGCAAGGTTCAGGTGGGACACTGGGAGGGGCAGGTGATGATTCCAGAGTCTGTCACCTCCACACAAACAGGGATAACAGGATTTCCCTGGGATTACCAATGCTGCCAAAGACAGGGTAATGTTTAGGCCAGACCACACAAAGACAGTTAATGGTATTAAACAACTTTCCTATAAGTTAAGTAGCTCTAAACTGAGCAAATTTGATTTGAAATTGTTTCAAATAAACTTAATCTGCCACCGGCCACAGCTCCAGAGGACAATTTGTGCTGGGAGCACTTGGGATCAAATGGGAGCACTGGGGAGCAGGGAACAAGGAAGGGTGAAGGTCACTGGGTGAGGATGCTCCTCAGGGACTCGGGGACATTCCAAGGCACCAGGCACTCTGCAGCCTTGATTTAACACCCCTTGGATTCAACAGCTGAATGAAGCAGCTCCCTACAGCATTCCCAACTCCTTAAATATTCACCCTCAGCTCACGGAACCCAGCACAGCCCCACTGGCCTCCACTTACACAGCGTGGAGTTAATTAACACACAATTAAAAAAGGCGAGGCAGTAGGAGAGCTTTAATGCTCCATTTCACATCCCAGCACAGGTTAGTTTTTTATATTCACACATTACACTTTAAAAGCAGGAGCCATCAACACTGTCACTCTAATTAGGTGACCAGAAGTTGCTTTTGTCTGTCTTTCAGAGTGGCTTTTTGCTGTTGTTGTTTCAGTTTTTTAATAAATTAATAAAATTAATAAAAATAAATTAATAAAAAATAAAAAGTTGCAGTTCTCAAACATTAGAACAATTCCCTATCTGTGCCTGAACATAACCCGGGAGTATTGGGAGAAATATTTTCCAGGAAGTTCAAAACCAGCTGAGCTGCAGCAGTGAAACCTCCTCCTTTGAACTGGAGAAATGAATAGAAATAATTGTTGTGGGAGAATAAAGGAATGGAAGTGGGATTCCTGGATGCTGTGGAAATCCTGTCGTTTCCTTGCACTTCCTTAGGCTTTGACACTAATAATGCACCCAAGTGTTCAGCCTCACCTTGCTTGATGAAAGCCTTGCTCAATGAACATTGAGTTATTCCTCACTTGAACTACAGACACTTCAGACTCTTCCCTGTCACCATTTTCTTTCAAGCAGATCTGACTTAAATCAGCTCCTTCCACACCTCAGGCAAATCAAGGACTCTGAGATCCCTCATCTCACTTGGCTTTCAATCACTTGACCCTTTTCTTTATCATCTTATTCCCTCTACAGTCGAATATGACAAAGCTCTCCCAGACTCATTCCCAGCTGCTCTCCGTTCCCCTGGCTCTTCCCTTTAAATTGTTCTGGTGAAATGACAGGATCAAGCCTGGCACACTGAGCTGCAGCAGCAGCAGGCCCGAGGTCAGACTTTCTTCTAGCTTGGAGAGCAAAGGCTTCATTGATCTCCTCTAAGCAGAAGCACTGGGAGCAATTAGTGAGTGGGGGATGTGCCGGGCTCACGGACAGGAGGGGCAGGGAGACATCGATCCCATGTGCTCCTGGGAGGGAAAAGGGAATTAAGTTGAAGGCACTTCTCACTCCAGATCCTGCAGATTACTGAGGACACCCCCCGTGTATGCAGTTCCAAGGCACCTGAGCTGTCCCCTGCTCCTGGCTTTGATCTGCTGGGCTGTGTTTGCCTGTCAGAGAGAGCAGCAGGAGGCCTGGGCAGCTCCGTGTTCCAGCCTGAGCTGAGGGGTTCCCTGCCAGGAGAACTGGGAATGCACAGCCCTGCTCCAGCACAGCAGCAGCTCCACCCCCACCAGTGCCTGGGGTGATCAGGATCACAGGGATGGAACCATGGAATCACAGCACGGGTGGGTGTGGCAGGGACCTTGAAGCTCATCCCATTCCACCCCTGCCAAGGCAGGGACACCTTCCACAGACCGGCTTGCTCCAAGCGCCATCCAACCTGGCCTTGGACACTTCCAGGGATGGGTTGTCAAATGGAATGGCCATTCCAGCTGGCTGGGAAGAACTGAGCAGTTGGCAGAGAGCACTTCTTAAACCTGGCTTCTTTGGGAAGTGAGGCTTCTCCACCTGGACTGTCTGCCCAGCTCTCACTTGCACCAGCAAAATATGAACGTGTGATTTCATTTCAGATCAATCTGGCAGAAATGGGGCTCATAGATCAAAGGTTTCTCCAATCTTTGTGTAACGAACCCAACAAAACTCAGAGACACAGAGGTAGAAGAAAGAGACCAAACAGTACCTTCAGCCCAGGCGGGGTGGAGCACTTGTGACTCTGTCAGACGTTTTTGAATGTGTACAACAGAATCCAAAGCATGCACACTGCACAAAATTGAAAATATAGGCACAGTAGTAACTGCATTCCAAATACCTTGTGAGCTTCCTTCAGATAAGCAGATTGATACTTCATCATTCCTATCATTATCATCCCCCACTTCAGTAGCAGATTCCTCTCCTGGATTAAGTGCTGATTTAGAAACAAATTCAGATTGATCAGAGAAATCAGCAGGACCTCCTCTAGGGGGTGGGACCTCAATCCCCATTAAACGATATTTCCGTCTTCGATTCCCAATCCAAGTCTTGTAAGAGAAATAAACATGAATGATATCAGAAACTATAACAAAAGCAACAGGCCCCCAACCAAGTGACATCAGCACATCTGGACCAGGGTGCAGCCAGCAGTCCAGGGAGCTGATTATTCCCCAATATTTGACCCTCCTGAGGCTGCTTCCTGAAATCCTGTGTCCAGGTTCAGCTTTCCAAGGGAAACAGGAAGGTGCACAGCAAAAGAAAAAGAAGCAATAGGCACAAGTGGCAGCAAGGGAAGCTCTGACTGGAATTGAAAATAAAAAAGAAAAAATAATGCTTTACAGTGAGGCAGAGGGACAGTTTGTCCATAGGAGCCTTGGCACCTCCTGCCTTGGAGGTACTCAACATTTTACTGAGCAACATCCTGAGAAACCTGACTTGATTCCAAAGTCAATCCTGCTCCAGATAAAGAGCAGGACTAGGTGACTTTGTAAGGTCTCTCCCCACCTAAATTATTCAACAAATTTAACATAGGATCTTTGATTCAGGTTCTCCTACTCTGCAACTTCCATAAGGGGACTGAAGCATCCGATGACCCAAACATCTCCCCTGTTCTAGGATTTCCTGCAGCACAGAGGGAACTCGCCAAGGTGACAGATCCACATCACTCCCCTTGGAGGACAGAAAGGAACTTGGCAGAATAAAGCTCAGAGCAGCTCATCCTTCAGTCCTCTTTGGCTGGAACAGAAGGCTTTAAGAAAAGTTGTTTGCAGTGAGTGTAGAGGAACACACTGGGAACAGTCTGGGAGATGAAACAGGCCCAGGGAACCTGGAAACCCAGCCATGGCGGGATGGAGACGGATGCTTTAAGTTCCTCTTACATCAATAAAACTGAGTTTCAAAGGAGAAAAAAAAAAAAAGAAGAAAAGACCCACATTCCAAATTGGCCAAGCGGATCTGCACACCTGGTCATTCATTTGCCGTCTCTGATGAAGAAACATCTACACCAAAAATTATTGAAGACTCAAAGTTTAACATGATGTAATAAGGATTGTCTGCAACTCTTCACCTCCTAAGGCTCTCCCTTCCCTTGTGTCACTCAGGCTTTTGACTTCTCATCTCATCTCAACTCTGCTCAACAGCCCCTGCACCCCAGACCCTTCATTCCATCAAATCAGCTCTCCACTGGCAGCCAAAAATCCTTCCCAGAGCCAGGAATCCAATTCTTTAACCACCTGCTACTCCCACTCTTCTTGGGCTGGCTCTTGTCCCCCATCTACACCCCCAGAAATAGGAGCAGCAGTTCCTGGGTTTGAAAAGATGATCAGGCCATGCCAAAATGCACATCCTTTCCATGAGGCCTCTGTTCCAAATGAGTTTCCCAAGACATTAAAATATTTTATGATTTTCTTCTCTAAAGACACACTAAACATCACTCCGGCCTTATTTCAGAAATACTTGCCGTGCTCCTCTTCCTAAGGTTCTGATATATAACAGGAAAATGTTGAGTAAAAAACTTTTTGCTTATAATTGATTACTAAAGAGAAAAAGTAAAGAAATATTAACAGCAGTCCCAACTACTAAACACAGTTTCATGCTGTGCCAGCCTTGGAAATAAAACCCTTTTAAAGCTGCATCTCTAACAAGCTAAAAGATAACATGCTGAACACTATTTTTAGGTAAATCATCTTTGTTGGCTGGTATTTGCTTTCCCAGCTTGCTGATTTTCCTCTTTGAAGAATGCACAACAGGTATGCAGAGAACTACCTAGATAATTTTTTTGTAATATGTACAGTTTGGGGAAAAAAAATTAAAGAAAAACCCGCACACAAGCAGCCCTTTGAGATCTGGGTCTCTTTTTTCCAAGCAGTGTATTGCCATTCTTTAAATTTTCCCATCATCTTGTGATTTTAACAAACAGTGCTAACAAAATTTAAAATTGAATCTACCTCTTCTTTAGTAAAATAGGCACTTGGGAAAGGCAGATCTTTTTACAGACTTTTCAAAGCAGAAAATCTTTCATTCAGCATACTGAGAATGTCAGAGAAGATGAACATGTTTTGATAGTGTCTCAAATTAAATGGGGAAGAGAAGGTTCCACATCCTGCATGCTCTGCTGAACAGAGAACATTCTGGAACAGCAAAATGGTGAAGGCAAGAGCAGTCTGGAATTCCCACGTAGGGAATCAGCTTGGGAGCTCTATCCCTAAAACACTCTCTCCTTAAACACTTCCAGCAAGGTCTGTAAAGTGCATGGGATCATTTGTATGTCTGTTCTGGTGCAGGTGATGCCAGAGCTTCAGGGGCCAGCCCGGTCTCTGCCCTGAGGACAGAAACATTCCAGCAGGTGGAAAGGTTTGCACAGAATTTCACAGGGTCACCCCCTGTGTGCCAGTGAGGATGCTCCCAAGGGAGCAAACCAAGGGAGCCTGGGTGTCACTGTGCTGTCCATGAGGTTGTCATGGCCAGGAGATGCTACTGGGGGAACCTTTCAGAGAGCAAAGTGAAGCCCTTGGAAAACAGGGAGCAGCTTTGTTCTCTACAGACAAAAGAGTGATTCTCTTCAGCCTCCAAAAGTACAAGTGAGTTTTTTAAATTTCATGTGTGCCCACAAAAACAAATAACCAGATTTGTGTTCAACCCTAAAAGCAGCTTTGGAACCATTTGGATGCACCAAGCCAGAGGTCTCCAGAACAGGAGAGTTCCACTAAGGGCTCCTAGCCCTGCTTCTGCAGCAGTGTCAGGAATTTAGGAAAGAGGTGGAAGGAGAGGATGAAGCCTGAAAGGAATAATCCCAATTGTCATGCCTGTCATGAGGGGAAGGAAGGCTCCTGTCTGTGTACGACTGCAAACAGTGGGGCCATTCCCAGAGGCTGGATGAGCCAAGGAGGCCCCAGAGCTGCAGGGTGATGCTGTGTGCCTGCTCATCCGGGACACAGTGGCAACTCTTCCCAGCCTCTGGAACAGATGATGTGCAGTGGTTCTTGGCAGTCAGGCTATCTCCAGCACAGCTGTGCCTCCCTCAACCACCTACAGGGACCATCAAACTGAACTGACCTGGAATTCCCCCATCACACCTCAACCTGACCTCAAGACAGTCTTGCAAATTTTTTTCCCCCATTTTGGAGCATTTTCTTTCACACAATTTCCCCTATAAGCATGAATGAGAAGTATTTTCCCTGTATCTTTAGAAAAGCCCTTTTTTGGTATGTTAATAGCAATATAAATAGTACCTTTCAGTCTTCTAGGATCTCCCTAAAAAATGTAACACTTACTTAGAATCTTACTCAAGAGAATGTCAAACAGCTCGTAGTGCTGCTTCTGCTGCTGATCAATACAACTCTTACCTGAGGGCTCTTACTAAATACAGACTGCAGAAAGAGCAGGAGAGCACTCCCCAACATGGTCATTCATTATGTAATACGTGAAATCTATTTCAAGCTTCCTCATGAAATTTTTAAAGCCTTTCATCTGTCCTATTTTTGCTCCTGTGACAAGATAAGGGAAGACTCTGGATTTCTTACCCGAACTATTTCACAGTCAACATTTAATTCTGCAGCCACAGCTTCAATTTTCTCTCTGCAGACTGAGCCCAGGCTGGTCATGCCATTGTCCCAGTATTTCTTTAGGGTAGCTAAGTCTCGGTCACTAAATTGTGTGCGGTCCTGTAACTGCAAGATAAAAAAAATGCTGTTAGATTGAAAAAAAATCTGCTTATCCAGAGCATTCATGTCCAGAGGTCTCCCACACAGTAACACACACGTTGTACTGCCTCCATGGCTCTTCTTTGCTTTTAACTCTCCCTTAAGAACTTGGGGGTTTTTCTAATTTCTTTTTTGTATCCAGGGCACTTCTGAGTTCCCTGGGATTTGCTGGAAAGGCAGTGGCAGCACTAACACAAGTTTAAGGCACTTCAGCTTTGTTTCAACTCCACCTGATTTTTTCTGTAATTTGTTTTATCTCATTCTATAAGGCCTTACTGAAAATAACTTTTTCCCCCTTGTGCTGTTTACTCTCTCCACCCAATTTATGCAAATTACTCCTTAAAGACTTTTCAAGTTTCTCACCCTCCCCCCTTAAAGTTCTTTTATCTTACTGCAAACTACAACACATGCATAATTCAAAGGATTCTGACTTCCTAAAGGGAATACTTTAATGTTTATTTGGTGAGCTTGAGTTTAAATTGGTTCCACTGTTTATCTGTGAGTTCGCAAACTCTTTGTCTACACTTATCAAAATATGTGATAGTGGATCAGTGATAAAAGGAGTAACACTGAAAAAGAATTCCTAAACATCCTACCACTGTTTGAACTGGTGTGAGCACAGAGTATATTTCTCTAGTAGAGTTTCCAAGCTTTATCAAAAGCTTTTCACCCAGAATTTTATCTAAAATCTACAGTTTCTTTACATTAACCCATGTTTTTCACTTCTCCTGCTATTCTGAGTACAGAAAATCAACCACAAAGTCTGCACTGGTTACTTGTAGCCCATGTGCCACATGTGTCATTATTTCAGTAATGAATTGTGCTCATGATTTCAATAGCTGAACTCTGTGTTTGCTCATTTAAAGATCATTAAAAGTTAGAAAGAAATAATTGTAAGTGGAATAAAAGAAATTTCGCAGAACTAGGATCATTTGACAGTCTTGTACAGTTCCCAGTTCTAGCTTTTGTTAATCTTCAGAATATGGTTAATTGTTGCAATTTTCTTCTTTTAAAAATTATTATTTCTCCAAATGTTAGAAGCACCTGAGTCTCCTCAACGTATGAACACAAAATAGGGGCATCAAACCTTTGTCTTCCTAAAGTAATCCCAATAAAACGATGCCCCAAATATATTCAAATATGGTCCGGTTGGACTTGTTGACCTTAGAGGTATTTTCCAACTTTAATCAATCCATGGTTAATTGAGTGCCTACCAGGGACTCAGAATTTTTCCTGGCTATCATTCCATCACCCCAGTCAGGAATTAGAGGGGCTGTTCCCATCCTGCCCATCCCACAGTTGATGGTACCAGGTCAGAGCAGGGCTGGTGAGGAGCGCCCTGGACATCCCGGAGCTGCTGCGCTCCCGCCCAGCCCCGAGCAGCCCAGCACAGGAGATGCTCCTGGGCAGAATGCTCCAGGCCATGTTCATCCAGAAGGAATCCACTTGGCACAGTGAAGGCTGCTCCAGGCTGAGCAAAGTGCAGCTCCAGACCCAGGCAAAGCCAAATCCCCGGTGCCTGCTCGCCCGGAGCTGCCGGCGCTCTCACTGCATGCCTGACCTGAGCTCCTCCTTTCTCCAAGCCACGTTCAAGGAACAAAAGTACAGCCATCTCCCGGATCACTGCAGCATAGCTCCTTTTATAGCTGCTGGCAGAAGAGAGTGGGACTTGGGAAGAGCTCTGCTCTGCGGCAGCCCAGCACCGAGGAGAGGCAAGGCGGAGAGGAGTGACAGCAATGCTCAGACTACACGGAAAAACCCTGGCCTAACCTGCACTCCTGACTGCTCAGGGCAACCTCACCTCCTAAAGAACAGTGGGTGTTCTTTAAACATAAATAACTAACAGTGGCTGCTGGTTCTGGAGCGTTCACACCGCTGCAACCCCTCGCAGTGAACTCACAGAGCTCCCTGTGATCGGTGCTCGGCAGGGACACAACACACAGCAATCCCTCACATTTAACATCCACAGCCTGAAACTCCCCTGGAACACCCTGTGGAGGCTCACCCTCCCCAGTGCAGGGCTGAAATGAGAGAAGCCCATTCACTTAAGATTTGACTCGATGATCCTGGTGGGATCCCTTCCAGCTCAGAATATTCTGTGAAATTCTGTGGAGCACCAGGAAATGTGCCTGGTGTTATGGCACAGGTAAGGGAGAAACCCTGCTCAGGCTGTCTTCTCCCACCCAGTTGGTTGCGTTGGCCAAATTAGAACAAAACCCAAAGAAAGCCCAGCTGCCACTGGAGGAAGCTCAGGTTTCTTCTTGCCACGTGGTTTTCCAGTTATTTCAGAAATGCTTCCTCTCCTGAAAGAACCCAGGGAGAGGACTTAGTAGCAGGAAAAGTGATCTGCAAGAGGATCCTGATCCTGCCTTAGACAAAACACACCCAGTGCCTGCCTCGAGTTCCCAGAGGGGTGGTGCTCAGGAAGGTGCACAGCCTGCTCAGCTTTTACTTATTCAAAACAAGGACTTTACTAGGAAAAAGCAGAATTTAGCAAAACCACCTGGCCCTTAAAAATTTTCCTTAAAAAGCAGTGTCAGATCTTTTCCATTTTACTGCATAGATGTTAATTCTGATGACCTACTACAAACGTTTCAATAAAAATCTTATTAGATACATCACTATTCAATGGTTTTCACCTCACAGCTGCTGTGTAATTATGTTAACATAACTTGTAACTTTTCTACTTTGGAGTCTGTCTCATTTTAGCCATTTTTTTTTCGCCAAGACCAGCACTGAGGAGCTCCTGTGCTCTGCCAAGTGAGCGGCTGTGGGATCTCAGAGATCCTGAAGAATCATCATTTACACACCCTGCTCTCAATTGCTGCACCAGCATCATGGGATCAGTGTCACCCCTTAAGCTCCCTAGATGTAAATGGCACTTCAGCATGTCCAAATGTCAGCTCCAGATTAACATGCTGTGCCATGGGCCTTATCAGCAATTTCTTAGGGAAATCACAAACTACCTTCAATTACAGGATCATCCCCTTGACATGGATTATACCCAAGTTTGACTCCTGCATTATAAACTGCTTAAAAATCACATAATGACTTTTGTCAGAAAATAAAGGATAGAAGTTCTACATTGTACATGTAACTAAGCTTCCATCAATTTAGTTAATAACCTTCTCATGCTTAGTATCATCAGAGGAAATGAGGGACCAAGAGGAAAATCTCAGAGCCCTACAAATACCATAATATTCACCATTATAGGAAAAAATATCTAAAGATAATATTGGAACGCTTCATATTTATGACAATACTTATAGGTGAAGGCAAGCCAGTAATTCAGTTCTTATTTTAACGTCATTAACTCAGCTCTGAATACAATTCTCATTTCCTCTCTTCAGATCCCCGGCTTGCTGATTCAAGGCTTGGCTTTATCCTTGACAGTGTTGGCTGTTGGCTGAATCCTTTACATTTCCCACTTCTGTTGCCCACAGTTTAAAAAGCAGGAGAGGCTTTGTCCAGCAGAATCCAGCCTATCCATTCCCAAGGAAAAGCAATCCTGGCGAGCAAATTGAATCAGCAGTTGTGCCGCGCGCAGGGTTAAACCCGGCTTATCCCCGACCTCCCAAGTGTAATAACATCATCCTTAGAAGAGATGACCCAGTTTATTAGAGACATTCCTGGCTCTTTGCCGAGCCCCTCATCCCCCCCAGTGTGCAGCAATATCTGTGGTGCAAATCCGGTGTCTATAATTGGGATGAATAATTGCACGGAGTGGAGTGTCCTTATCCTGCCTTTTCTTAGAGCCTGCTTTTTTAGATCGGGTTTTGTACATCAGTTGAAAATGTTTCAGGCCACGTGCACAAAAGCTATACACAAATTTCAGATTATTAATCAAAGACATGCTAAAAAATGGAAGAACTAGAGGTTTTATACATAACTTGCATTTATGCTGCAGCTGAGCACTGTGTGTGGTGTTTATTTCAATTGCAGTGAAATCATATGAAATCAACATTCAGTTCTGATACTTGGTGATGAAATGGGCTGAGGTAATGGTTATTTTTAGCAAACAAGCCTCTCACAACAAATTTTCCATGCCTTTGATCCCTGTCACTGCTTCTGTTATATTTTGGGACGAATGGGAAGATCAGAAGCGCTCAAAGCATTCAAGGTATGAACAAATCCGAGATTCTTCTGTACAAGCACAGTATTGTTTTGCCTTATTCACCTTTCCCAGTGACACCAGCATGGAGCTCTCTGAATCCTGACACTAATTAATATGTTTTCTTCAGAGGATTATCGATTCCTATCTCGAGATCTTATCTGTATGTATTAATAGCGATTTCTGAATCATTCCACTATGCCCCCCCTTTCCCATCTGCACCATTTAATATCATTCTTGCATTTCAGTTTATTATTTCTTGATTTCCCACACACAAATTCTGAAGGTCTGCATTTTCCCTTAACACACCAAGATATTTAACCTCATTAAAGTTGTGCCAGATTACACATTCCTTCAGCCTGAGGTTTTAGCTTCAGGTTTCACCAGTGCCACAAAGCTGCCCCCCTGTCAGTGACATCCCATCCTGTGCTTAGGCTGGCCACTGCTGCTCACACACAGCTGCACAAACTCAGGCACAAAGGTGGCTGAAGGCACCCTTAAACTCTTCCTGCTGACACACCATTAGGGCACCCACTGTTAGGTTTCTGCAACAGAGATTTTTTGCATCTTTCCACACTGGTTAGGTAAGCCTGAAGTTTGCTCTGATGGAAGCAGAACTGATAAATATTTCATAGCACCCCATTGTGAGCAGAGCTGTAACTGCTTCAGCACTCAGCCAAAATTACAGATATTCTGTTAATATCTGTTTCTAAATCAAACTCAACTAAAAAGATGGGAAAAAAAGAGAGATATCAATGCAATGAACAGTCTAGCAAAGATATTACACTCTCATCTCACTGTGTAATTTCCAAACCAACCCTCAATCCACACAGACTGACAACTCGTCCTTCTGGACATTTTGAACTGATCTGTGAAACAGTGAATGTTCAGCCTCAAAGTAAACTGATTTTTAGATGGTAATTCTCATGATTCTTACTCGATCTATTAATGTCTTCCTCACATTGGACCAGAAAAGTTTTGCAGTTCCTGTTCAGACAGGATGCATTTCTTGTCTGCAGGTTCACAGCGGACAAAAAGCCAAGGTGATTTGTGGCACTTGGGTGCAGCACATCACGTAATAAAAAGATGACCAGACTTGTCCCCCTTTGCATTCCTTGCGGATTGCTGTGGACAAGGAGGTGCTGTTTCCAGCCAGAAGGCCATGCCGTGGATGGTATTACCATCCAATGTAGAAGTATCTTGAGATGTGTAGTAAAATATCTCACAGAAGGAGGAAACACTTTACTCAGTATTCCAAATGGCACAAAGTAGGAACAAGCACAGTGCTCCCATCCAGAGACCTCCAGCTCGGCTCACCTCTCACTGCAGACCCTGACTGTGTCACTCAGACATGCCCCCACCGACTTGACTAAACCACAGTTTCCTCCCCTCCTGGGAGAGCAGAGGAAGGTGGAGAGAACTCCCCAAGTTCCTCCTGGAATAGTTTTAAAACAAAAGGCAGAGCTGAGGTGCCCTATGACTGCAGGCAGCTTTAATCCCTGCTGGGCTTCTCTGTAGAGCTGCTCTGAGGTGTTTGCTCTCAGCTCACGCTGCTTTTCCTGCAGCAGCCACCGGTTTTCCTGAGCCTTGCAGACCCCAGGCCAAGGAGGAGCTTTCTTCAGAGTTGTACAGATGTGTCTCCCCCACACAACCCAGCTGTGTTCCCCATGCCCAGAACAGCTGGGGACAGGTCTCACACCTCTGCCCCTTCACCTGCCTGAAGTGTGACTGCACTGCTGTGACAGAGTTTTATTCAAATAGACAATGTGCAAACAGTGACACAAAAATCAAAATCTAGCACAGGAACTCTCCACCCATTTCAGGTCCTTCCTGTCCCCAAATACATCAGACTGAGAGCCCAGACACCCCAAAGCGAAGCTTAGGGCAGACAAGCCCCCTCCCTCCTCCAAAACAAAACTTCACCACTAAGGCACAGCTTACCCAGAGTCACCACCTGTGTGACAAATGTTCTCCAGAGCACACCAGTACTTTTAAAACTACCACAAACACAAATGCTTCTGCTCAGACCTCAGATGACACAGAACTAACAAGTCCTAAATACAAGGACAAAAGTGAAGATATTCCCCCCTTTTTAATTCTCCTTAACTGGTACCTTCACTGCTATTTTTGAATCCTTGTTATCCTTCCAGCACCCTGTGAAAAACCAAAAATCAATGCATTCATAAAGGCCACTGCACATGCACCAGGAGAGAACACAGAACTCTCTAATTTCAAAAGACACTCGCATGAGTTACTGAGAGGGTGATATTTCTAGACTAATATTCATTAACAATCAGGATTACATCATCCTACAGCAGAGCTGAGCAGACAAGAAAGAGTTTCTGCAGAACTGCACGGCTTTTATTTCTCTCCTGATACAGTTGAAGGACAGGGCAAGGGAAACAAAACATCAAGGCAGAAGATTAAAAATTCAGAGCATCTAAAAGACAATCTTTTCCATTTTAACCAAAATACAGATTAGCCTTTTTCCTGTTTGAATGGCAGTAATTGCCATAATGGCAGTTCTACAACTCTATCCATTCTATTTCTGTTCCCTCACACTCTTTATTCCAAAGAATTTCACAGTTGAAATCAAAGTTTCTAGGAAGAAGGAGCTTTTTCTCCTTTGCTTGTCTAACCCTTGTGTGTACACAGCAGTTTTAGAGTGCCAGGTCCTCAACTTGTCTCCTGAAGGAGGCTGGTTCTGCACTCAGACTGGGAAAGTGCATCCACAAATCTGGACACAGATGTGTCAAACAGATTGTGTTAACCAATGGGTTTTATGCATTTTATTGATTAAAAAGACAAAGGAGCAAAGGTTTAAGGAAAAATAATTCCCTAATAGCCATCCTTAATGGTCTCTCACTGCAAGAAAGACATTGGGGGTTTGGAGCCAGAGAAGGGAACAGAGCTGGGAAGGGGCTCAGCCTGGAGCAAAGGAGGCTCAGGGGGGACCTTGTGGCTCTGCACAACTCCCTGACAGGAGGGGGCAGCCGGGGGGATCGGGCTCTGCTCCCAGGGAAGAGGGACAGGATGAGAGGGAACGGCCTCGAGCTGTGCTAGGGGAGGTTTAGGTTGGATATTGTGAAAAATTTTATCACTGAAAGGATAGTAAAGCATTGGAACAGGTGGCCCAGGGCAGGGGTAGAATCACCATGCCTGGAAGTGTTCAAAAAACCTGTGGATGTGGCACTTGGGGACATGGGTTAGTGCTGACCGTGCTGGTGCTGGGCTGACGGTCAGACTTGATCTTAAAGGTCTTTTCAAACCTTAATGATTCTTTGATTAATAAACAGGCACCTCCACATCCTTGAAGGTTTAAAATTTACTCCAGAAATGTCTTCTACAGCTGGGGTCAGGTATCCAGCATGACCATGATGCCCAACAAACCTCCCAGTGCTGCAGGCAGGGGCCAACATCACCCCATTCCCAGCCCAGTGCTCCCACTGCTGACTCTGAGCTGGCTCTGGCACTTACCTGACTCCAAGAACAGCACTGAACTCTAAAAACAACCTCAGCAGCAGAATTTGTACCTACCAGGTCACACACCCGACCTGGATTACCTTGCAACTGGATACTGGCTATGGATGGTGTGGCAGAGCAGTGGGAGGGAGGGGGAAAACCTCCCCCTTTAGCTGTGAAACTCTACCCAAGGACACTCCCCAGCTCCTTGGTGAGATGCTCTAAAAGGTCATTAAGTGATAGAGGGGTTGAGCCTTCCAGAAAAGAGCTGCATTTTAAAAAGCCTCCTCAAGAGAATTAGCACTTAGGAAAGAAAAAAGATGGATTGAGCACAACAGGATTTGTATAAAAGTATCAGTTCCTCTGGGAGATGCTCTTATAAAGTGCTCTCTGTATAAAAAGAAGTAAGTGATTGTACCAAACTCTGCAGAAATTGGAAGTGCTTCAGCTGAGACCTAGAAAAAGCCTGAGAGAAAACACCATTAATGTGATGGTTCTTAGATTCCTACTTATACAGCAAACAGTCCCACACTCACACCTTTTGAAGACTAAAGAGAAGAACTGAAAATAATAAAGAAAGGAAGAAGTACTGGTTACAGCAGGAGAAGGCAAAGAAAGGCTCTTCCATTGCCTAGACCTCATTGCCAAAACAGCAGCCCCTGCCAGGACACTGCCAGCTCCACGGACTGGGAAATTTGGTTACCATGACAGACATTTCCCCAATTACTGCTTCTGCCAGAGCTGGAGTGAAAGAGCAGCCCCTGGAGAGCCTGGCTGTACCATCCAAGCTGAGGGTGGATTTCCATGGAAAGGAGGCAGAAGTGACATCTCTTTTAAGACGAGCTGGAAATGCTGAGTGGTAACTAAACAAAGGAGTTGGGCAGAGGGGTTTTTTCCTGATAAAAGCTGTTTCATACCCTGTGTTATAGTTTGGAGTCGTTCATGAATTGAGGACATCAACCTGGCTAATTCTGTTGCTGTGAAATGACATTTATGTGTATAAAATTAGACTTGATCAAGTTCCTACAGCCAGCACTGACTAATTCTGTGCATGTGCAGAGAAGCTGCAGAGGGAGTTACTCTCTTAAGCATTCAGTTACCTCAATTAACAACCACTTCACTTTCAACATAAAAAACATTATTCTGAGTTCCAAACTCTCAGTCCTCATCAATTCAGATGTTATATTTGAGCTAAGAGCACCATTCCTACCTGGGCATCACCTCACACTGGATTATGGCCTTGACCTGCTTTTAAAGATAGACATCAACTTCACCTCGACTGAAACACTGCACCTGCAGATAATGTTTGTATCAAAGGAAAAAGCGAAAAAACCCACACACAGTAAACAGAACTGACATTTTCAAAAATGCATTTTTAGCAACTTTTCATTGCTTCACTTGATGCATTAGATACTTAAATGGAACTGTACTTACTGCTCTTTTTCTGGAACAACCTGTAATCCAAGGCACAGTAAGGTTTCCTGAAATCTGTAAAGGGGAAGGAGGAAACAGAACAGAAAACAAGAGCAGCTTAGGTTGCTGTGAGAGCCAATACTGAGCAATTTCACAAGATTTCAGCATTGTGCATTCAACTCTGACACCCATGTCTGTAAACAGGTTAAGATTCAAAACCAAATTCACACTCACCTTTGCTGCTAAGACTAAAACACTGTTTCTTTGGGTGAGGGCGAGATAACACAGTGGTGACTTGGGTGTTTCTGTACTTTTGGTAACTCAACACTTGTATTTCACAACAGCAGTTTCCCTCTCAATCTGTCCCACACGGGCAGGATGAGCAGACTGGAGTCAGACAAGGGCTGAGGACCAAGCTGCCCTCAGATCTTTTTTAATGACATCACTTTGACTTCCAGAAAAAATGCTCTCGTGTTTGTCACTGAGGTGTTCTGATGTTAAAGATTTGAGTATCAGCAGAAAAATTAGGGATATCAGGTTGGAGAAGGAAGGGGAAGGGGTGTGAAGGCAAAGGTGAGCTGCCTCCATTCTATTGCTTCTCCATCATTCCCAGAGGTCAGACTTTATTAAATAAAAATCTCAGACTGTTTTCTCTGATCATCTCAGGTGTGTCATAGCCTGGAATATTTTAGGCTTATTTAGGATTCCACGTTCATTTTCTGCTGCAGACAAGCAATACTTGAGAGACTGAACATAGCTCCGGAGAGATTAATCACCTCAAGTCATTACCCACATGTGTGAGGAAAAAACCTGTGCACTTCTGCTGACTGAACCAAACTGCACTGAGGGTTTCTGTATTTGCAAAGTGCTCCACTGATGGCTCTTGCAGCATGAGCACAGCAAGTACAGCAGCGCTGGTACAGGTGTCTGCTGTACAAGCACATAAAACACTTTTATTCCTCAAGCTTTTAGCTGGAAGCACTTGGAGGCTACCCAAGATCAGAACCTTTCTCATTATAGCACAAGGAGGGTTGACAGGGGGCAGAAAGGAGCACCCTAAAGGTCAGCCTGCATCAGGTTTTGAGTCTAAAATATTGATTTCTTCACTGCAAACACAGATTTTAGAAATTCTGTCTAGAAAAGTTATGTCTGTTACAACCCTATATCCCACACAACAGCTTCACACCACAGACTCCTCTGTAAAGGCACCCTGAGGACCCACCCAGGTGGCTCCTCTTCACTAATTTAAAGGGGGGCTGCAAAAAAAAAAAAAAAAAAGTGCTTTTCTATGGGAATAAAGCAAAATCTACAAGGCAGAGCATTAAGGGTTGCTGGGAAGACAAATGCATACAGTTCAGACAGGTATGAGGCCAAAACCAGGCAAGTTCATCTCAAGAGAACTCCCTGAAAGACAACATGCATAGCACTGCTCTGAGCTGCTCTTGTGAACCAGGCACGAGGGCTGGGACTGGGAGCAAAGTCAATAAAAATATATAGATTCTCAACAGGGTTTTTGTCCCTTAGGGTCAGGGGAAAGAAACCAAGACTAAATCCCAATTCAGCCTCGAGGACAGCACAGAAAACCTCTCTACTTCAACACACTCAAAGTCAAACTAAGACAAGCAAGTAGGCTGAAACATTTGTTTACTGAACCTGTTCAGGCATTAAAATTGATCACTTAATTAAATTTAGTCTTAAGTTACACTAACATGAATTTGATTAATTGAACCAGTAAGGAAGCTATAACTAATTGCTAATTAGATACCCCACCAATATATGACAGTAATTACTTCATCAAAACATGAATCACACAGTCCTGACTTGGAAGAAGCATCTGCTTGAATGTTCAACTACTCCAATAATCATTTAGCTCAGGTTTCATCTGTTTTTAAATTCAAGAAGATTTCCCCAGGTTGAAGGATTTTCATCTCTGTGCTGATGGATAAATTAGCTAAACTTGGGCAATAAAACTAACATAAACTGACTACAAAAAAACCGAAGTGTCATCCTGTACATGCCTAAAAGGATTCAGACAGCACCTTAGAAAGTCTCTAATACCCAGAAGTGTCACCTCAGAGGTTCACAGGGTGCATGCTCACAGCAATAAGAGAATTAACAGCATCCGGCTCAGCTTTTCCAAGGTTTAAAACCCTGAAAGTGACAAGGGATATGACAGGAAACAGAAGCTCCCTCCACCCACATTCCCGATCCAAAGAACAAGGTATCTGAGACAGGCATGGAGGTCAGCTGGGGTACAGATGAATTCCTCATTTAGCAAAAAAAATCAGGTATGTTCTTATAACAGGGGGAAGTAAAAAAAAAACCCCAAAACAAAGTTGCAGGGATCTTACTCTGATCCATAAAACACCAAATGGACAGATAAAATATCATCGACTGTGAAACTGTTCTAGCTCTTTAAAAAGACTCAGTTCCTACCCCACAGAACCCCATAACAAAGTTATTCCAAATTTCCTTTAAAAAATATAAAACTAGAAGAAATCAATCTCTCTGAAGCTGTTTCAAGAGTGAAATAAAGCACCACAAGCACACAGCTGATGGAGGCATCAGTAATGGATTTCCCATCATGAAACTTAAGAAAAATGTCCTTAACTCAATCATAAGCACTTTCACCAACCCCTTACTGGACTGATCTGCACATTTACAGCTTCTCTTCTGTGAAACTGGGATAGCAAAAGTAAACAGCATTTCATGAATTTTACAACCAAGAAGAAAAGTAACAGCAAACACTGACAGACTATGTGAGAGTAAAGGAGAGAACAGCTCACCTGATGTGCCATATACCCCCCCGAATTTACTCCAGAGTATCTCTGTTCACCGAACCTCTGGTTTACCCAGAAGAGCAATAATTCAGGTGAAAAGTGGCACTTACTTGAACTCAAAAGCTTTCCTTCAAATGGTCACATGAGATAGGAAGAAGTCAGGAAAAAAAGAAAAGAAAAACTAAAAAAAGCTACAAAAAACCCCATGACTCACGAAGTCTTGTTCTCTATCCTGGTGAGCAAAGCACAGGAAAAGCTGATGGGGTGTCAACATGGTTTATTTTCAGGATAAATTAGAAAGGCAATAACAGGCAAATGCATGCAGGTGAGACACACAGAATCACATCCTGTCAGCCTTAAAAGACTTTTATCTCAGTGTCTCCAGGCTATGTCATGCCAGATGGTGTAAAAAGCCATGAAAAATACCAATTTTGATGTTTCCTGCACAAGTATCTCTCCCCTTGTAATACCAAAAACTAAAAAAATGTGTCAAGTGTTGCAGTTTCTCTTAAACAACTTTTAGTTCTTCTGCATTTAATTTCCCCTCAGTATCACTAAAGGGATTTTAGTACAAGTAAGAGGAATAAAGGGATTGAATGTAAAACTGATTATTTGTATTAGATGCTGTGGGAAAGGAAGCTGAGTGTCTCCTACCATGTTAACTCCCTCACAGGGGATCTTAATCCCTGACAGAACACAGGTCCAGAGATTGCCACCTGCACAGAGGGTACAGGAATCCAAGCTGACATCAATGGGGTGAGCAAATTCACAGCACACAAATGTCAGCATGAAACCACGTCCTGTGCCATGTGTGATGTGTGTCCACACGGGAACACCCAGGGAATGGCCATGGCATGTGCTGGAAAGCCAGAGCAGGACAACACAGGCTTGAGCGACCACCAGCTCGTAGGTATGACCATCCTGCAGCCAAAATTTGGCCATGGAATCCATGAAATCCTCACTGATCTTCAATACATGGCTACCAGGGGCTCGGCTGGACACGTCTGCAGTCTCCCAAACCGCACTGGGTTTGAGAGTGAATCTCCACTGAAAGGCATAAAAGGAGCACAGCCTGCAGAAAGGTGAACCTATTGCTTAATAGCTACCAACTTTGAAAGAAAACAGCATTTATCTACACTGTGGCTTCGAAGTTTGAAGACAGAGATAAATGGATGGATTACCTGGTAATTATTTTGGTTTTGTGACAGCCTCAGTTGACTTGAAGATGTAAAATGAGGAGAAAAGGTACTTCTGGCTGCATTTGCAGTGTTATAAATCGTACTGGATGTTGTGTGCAATGAGGTCCGTGCAGGCAGGTGGAACTCTCTGCTGTGGTAGAGGAGATTGTCAGGCACATCCCTGGCACTGCCCACCTGTGCCCCACAGCTCCCACTGCGGCCCGGCCCAGCCGCGCTTTGGTTGTCCCCGCGGCCAGAGCCGCCGCCCTCACAGTATCTGGAGTAGCTCTGGATCTGCGCTCCCATGGAGGCCAGCTCCTCCTCCCGGGCGTACTCGTCATCCACGTCGCCCGTCTCCATCGCGATGGACAGGCAGCTGCCTTCCAGAGAGGGATGTTTCTGCGTTGTGCTCCCCGCCACGAGCCTCTGGGGCTGGTCTGTGACCGCCAGTGAGAACACCTCGCGGATCTCCAGGTTCTGGGTGCCACACCCGGGGTCCCTGGGGTGAGCCCTTGGCCCGGGGGGCACGTGGGACGCCAGGGCTGCGTGCTCGGGTTTGTGCAAGCGCTGACACGCCAAGGGCTCGGCCTTGCAGGGCCTGTGGCAAATCATGGGTTTCTGAGGTAACACCAGCTCCGCCGTCTGCACCGAGGAGCCGCCGTAGCTTTTCTTCGTGTGACTGTAAATGGAGTTTGCAGAATTGAGCACACTCGTTTGCCTGGACAGAATAATGGTCTTTTCCCCCACTAACAGGGAGGCATTTTTACAGTGGGGTACTTGCCGTCCCAGAGGGATGTGCTGCTGCTGGAAGTCTGCGTCGCTCTTGCCCGGGAGCCGTGGAATGGAGGTTTTGTGCAGCTCTGCCACGGAGGTGTTCGTGTGCTTGGCGGCTCCCGGCCGGCCCGACGAACTGGCAGGGCTGTAGATACCAGTCACTATCACGTCGTTGTTAGAAGAGGTCCAAGAAGATTGCTGGCTTTGGGATCGAGCAATATTTACCACATTTCTCACTGCTGCTTCTGGGGGCATGGAGGGAGTGGCGGGGGCAGTCCCTGGGGGGGTGCCCCCAGATTCCACGGCGCTCTTGCTGCTCATCTTCCGCCGCTTGTTGCCAACCCACGTCTGCAAACAACACCAGCAACGACAGCAAACACAAAACAAGGCGTTAAAGAAGCAGAAAAAAATTAGCAATTCCATTTTTAAGCAGATCTGATGACATGTTAAGTGTTCAAGTTGAGATCTAAGTTTACAAATATGTAAATCATGTACTGATTATGCAGTGAACATGACAGGGTGGAAATCCAGGCCTGAACAATACAGGGTAGAAATCCAGGCTTCTCCTCCTTGGGATCCACAACTCATACATAGGAGAACCCCAGTCTCAATTCCAATGCCCCAGATTCTCAAAAATCCCAAGACTCTCATGCCTCCTGTCCTAAAGTTACCCTCAAGATTTATTTCACTGACACCACTGTGACTAACTTCCGATAGGAAAACAAACATCCCTGCCATACACAATTCCACTCTACTAACCTTTTTGTCAAATTTTACAAAATGTCTAATTTGAGGCACAATTTGTAACATGCAGTAAAATGTCAGTTACTGGCCAGCTTTGCCTCTGCTGAGAGTCCCATTCTCCTGACCAATTGTAGTTAGGGAATTCATGTGCCTATTATAATCCTATCTGCAAGTGCCAGCTGCAACTTAAGTATCATTTTGCAAATAACTAATCACTGACCAAGAGTTTTATAGGAAAAAAAAGAAAAAAAAGGGAAAAAGGGGGCATTAGGAGAAGCAGAAATGAGGGGTGTAAATAAGAGAAAGGTAAGACCATGTTAAACTATGACAAATGCAGGACAAACACTGAATGTGTTTTCATTGTACTTCCTAAGCAATAAAAAGTTTAAGTGCTGCAAATCAGGGCTCAGAAAGGGAAGAGAACAGAAGGAATGATACTTGATTGCAGAAAGGGAAATGGAGAGGGAAAGGAAACACAAAGATGGAGAGAACTGCAAGGAGAGCTGGGCTGCCTCCTCTAGGACATTCAGTCAGCACAAAAATAGCAAACCAGCCCTGGCTGCACCATCAGCATCCAGATTCCTGTTACAACTGTCTGCCTGCCCCAGGAGCCTGAATCCCTGGCTGACTTTCACAGCTTCCACCACCTCAAGCTGAGAAAGTAACTTTTAATGTTTCCAGAGTGTTCTGAGGGACAGGAATCCAAGTAAGAATCTGGGAGCAGGGTTGTTATTGTCAATGTACCACTGGTAAACCAATTAAAAAACCAACCTCGACTGGTTCCACTTGTTCCTCCTCAGTGTCCAGTGTCACAGCAGCTCCTGGGAGCTCCACTACCCTTGTTATTTTTCCATCTATTGCCTCAGGATTTCTATTTCTGCTCTCGGACAACAGCCATTTTGTTGTCTAGTGTTTCACAAAGGGATTATTATTTCCCTTCCCGTGGAACTCAAAGACTCTGGAAGAGCTCCTGTTAGTACTAGGGACATTCTTGTTTTATAGGAAAAGAATGTCCTCACTGTAAATAACCATGAGGGACCACAATATTTATGATTGTGATGTGGAATACAAGTGTGACAGAGTGCATCAAAGAAATAGTTCCACAATTGTTTCCCCCCAAATATATTAATTTATAGAAACTTATTTAGCTTAAAAATAGTTTCTGAATAATGTGACCTTGCTTTGATACAATACATTACACGAAGTTTCTATAGGGCAAACCAATTTGCAATTTAATAAATAATAATTTTAAAAATCTCAACAAAAGACGAAGAACAAAAATCACTCCTGCAACCCAGGCCCCTGCTAAATTCAAGAGTCATGTGAAGATATTTCAGTGAAAACAAACTCTAAATAGGCTCACTGGGTAAAAATGAACGTCACAAACACACACTGAAGTCTGATTTAAGACAAGGATAAAGTTAGGGACTCCAGACCTCTACACATTTTACATAAAGCAATGAATGTGTATGTTTAACAAATTTGGAATGCCTCAGCACTTACCCTGACCACACTGAAATCCAGTTTAGTTTCTTGTGCACACTGTAATATGAGCTGAAAGCAATTTTTACTTTGATTTGTCATTCCATTTTCATAGTAACGCTGTAATATCCTTTGTTGTTCTACAGTAAATACAGAACGCAGATTCATCTGAAAAGAAAAGGAGATACTCTGAAAGCTGCAATAGAAACTGTTACACTTGCAGGATGCACAGGCTCTCACTTGTGCCTGTGATAACACTAAGGATTGACATGTTTTCTCTACACAATCTTTTACCAACACTCTTCCTGACTTTCCAAAAAAACCCTTTGCAGTCAGCATTGTGACAGACTCAAGCTGAACAGGTGAACTGTATGTCTGGAACAACAATGACTGCTTTTCATAAATAAATAAATAAATAGGTAAATATTACATGATATTGCTAAGTCTGTAAGGCTCTAGTTTCAAAAAAAAAAGTTTCTCCCTTAAAAATATAAATGAAATAAAGGCATTAGGCAAAACAGAGAAACATCAGCAGCTCCAATACCAGCAGGTCTGTTTCACCTCCCCTAACAACAAAAAAAAGACAAAATCTGGTATAAAATAAAGGTGACTGACACGAGTAAAGTTTCTGCTGTCTCCAACTACAGCAAATCCTACACTCCACAAGGTCCTTCTGCTGTGTCAGTACCGGCATTTCCAGCTGCAAAATCACAAACATCAAGGACCAGAGACCAATTTGGGTGAAAATCACCAAGAAAGGGATTTGGGCAGCCCTGGTGCTGCCCACCCAGTGCAAATGCTCCAGTTTAGCAGAGGAGGGGCACCCATGTCCCAGGCTGAGAAAGGTTCTGCTGCTGTGACACCCCCCCCCAAAGGCTGGAAATCAGGATTTTTAACAATATGTAAGGGTTGTTTTCCTGGGATATAACCAATGCTGGCCACAGGACCTTGGGATGTGTTCCTGCTCCTTGGCTTTGTCCAAAGTGGTGCTCAGGAACTCAACCAGGATAAGAGGCCCAGGTTCCTCCCGGGCCAGCAGCAACTCCTTAGGTCAGTTCCCAGCACTCGGTCCCCTGAGAGTTTCACTGTGAAGGTTCAGGTGGTGACGTGGGGCAGGGCAGCACTTTGATGAACACATTAAACCAGACATTGCTTTGTTATGTGTGAAAATTCACACCCTGGCTTGGGAAAGGCAAACGATATTGTCAATATTATCAATATTACCAAGCGCACAACAGAGTCCTAATGGCAAACTGGAGCTTGATGCTCTTGTTACACAGGCCAAGAATACAATGCTCTGGGTAGGTACCAGGAAAGAAGAGCCCCATCATCACAGATTTCCAAGACAGCGCCTTTCTTTGTCCCAGACAGGAGGCCACCAGCTGAGACACTGCAAGCGCCAGCCAGGAACAACCTGCATCCAACTTGGTGCCTTGGGAAGCAAAAATGTCACCAGCCACAACTTATTTTAATGCAGTACATGCATCACAATATAAAAGAATGAACCCAGGACAGGAAACCTGTCACCATCCAGCAGGAAAATAAAGGGGATGAGGGAACCATTTGTAGCCAAGCATGTTTGAAAATTCTGGATGGAAAGGAGAAGAGTTGTGATCTACCTAATCTTTGCACAAGAGCTGCTTCTAATATAAAGCAAATAAAATTATTAAGGGCTCAAAAGCATGAACAGACATCCAACTGTTTTCACATTATTCTCCAAGATGATTATACTATGTGGTGGAAATAGATGTTAAGAGTTCAACAGCCCTGTATAAAGAAAGAGATTGACATCTAGAATTTGGAGTAAAATGCTTGTAGGCCAGAGCTTTGACTTCAGAGTTTACTTTCCTCTCTATGTCAACAAACAGTAGAAAAATCAGTAATTACCAATTTGCAAAAATGAGTGTTTCTTTGAAATAATAGTTAAAATAGAAGATGATTTTTCAATCACATTTTTTACCTCTGTTCCCAACTCTTATTCACCCTCTCAATCCAATGCATTATTAAATGCAGCATCACCAGCTGCATTACAAGTCAGGTTTGCCCAAGTTCTTCCTCCCCCAGAACATTTATTCAGTCACAGCCAGAGCTGGGCAAAGGAGACTCTTGCTCTGAATAATCTACTCCTTAAAGAAATTTATAGCAAGCAACAGAGGAGACAATTATTAGTCCATTAACAAATCAATAAAGTTCATAATAATCTACTTTCTCAGGTTGAGAACCGCCTTCAGATCTCCCATGTGGATACACAATGATGAGGCCACCAACTGATTTATGTCACTTTGAAAGAACAGAGGAGAGTTAATTTTGTGGTTCTTTTTCCTCCCGCACGATTGGCAGGACATGGCCTCCACTTTTGTCTACTCCTCTTTCAGTACCAGTGCCGTGTTTTATTTAGCGGAGCTCAGCTCCCACAAATGACCTAATCAGAAATAGTTATGAACCTTCCATCTTTCCAGATCCAGCTGAAGTGTATCATCCCAAAGCTCCAGCATTTCCATACACAGGCTCATCACATCATGCTCTCCAAATAGTTCACCAACCGCAGTGAAGGCTCTTCCAATGGCAAGATAAATTTTGAAAGCCAGACCTGATGACCTGTGAGGGAAGACCTGTGCCAGGTCCTTGACACATTTTTTAATTATGTGGATTTCTGTATCCAAGGTCACTTCTGTGTTAAAATACTTTCATTGTTGCATTTGACATCTGTAATTTAGATAAAGACAGGGTGGAGCATTTTGATTAAATCACTTGAACTTCAGATAAACCCTTGAGCATTGCATGACAGGTTTGGCCCAGCTAAGCTCAGGAGAGGTCATGCTCTGCTTTAATAACTCATTTTTGCAGTGGATTTTAATCACTCCTGAGCTACACCTGCCAACCAAAGTCCTGGTAAGATTCCTTAGTAGCCTCTGCCTTGAATCCAGTAAAGCAGAGCTCAAAGGATCTGGGCAGAGGCCATCAGAAACGGATTTAAATAAACAGATGACAGGATCCTACAGCCACAGAGTTATGAAAGCTGAGTCATAACTGCAGTTTACGTTCCAACGTGTAAACATTCAAATAAGCAGGTGAGATTTAGTAAAGCTTTTGTGTCTTGCATACACCAAATCCTCCGTCAGCAGACAGCTCTGTACCATTTCCCACTGATTTCACACCAGTGTGAAGGACACTTGGCAATATTCTGTCTCTGGCAGATATTATGTCACCTGTAAAGTGCAGATGGAAACAGTTTACTATCAGCAGTTCTTAAGTGCTGATTCTGAATATCAAAAGCAGTACCCTGTGTTGAATAAACCAATTACTGGATGTTTGGGAACTCCCCTAGAAAACCACAGAGTCCAAAGCCATCCCATTAATCCAGGAAGAGCTGCCTCTGCATATGCCACCTGCAGAGGCACCAAGTTCTGCTCACTTCCCATGCCTGTCACACCTGGGAATTTACCTACACTGAGCATTCAAGCAGCTGTAGGAACATAATGTTACTGTCTCTGAGACAAATTAACACAGAATATGTTCATCAAAGGATTACACTGACTATTTTTTGGGGAAGTGTTACCTGTTCAGCATCAGTTTTCATAATTAGAACAAGAGATGAACTCTTACATTTTCTGTAACACAGGAAGTAATTTGCAAAGTGCTAAAATTACTGAACATTGAGGCAGCCACATCAGTATGAAAGGAATCAGCAGGTCACACACCTTCATCACAGACTATAATTCAAAACAACCTCAGAAACTTCCAAGCAAATAAACTCCTTTTCCCAATCTGTGCACCTGCAGAGCACTCCAGTCTCTTCAGGATTTCTCACCTTTGTCTTGAACCTCAGACTCCAAGTTAGAAATCCACATGGATTTTTATCATAATTTCATTTTGATCTTGACTGGCCAAGCTTAGCAAACATGCATGAGAGCTTTTGGGAAGCCGGGTGTCCAGCTGGTTGGCAACACATTGGCACTGAAAAGAGAGTTTGTTACAGAAAAGAACTCTGTGAAATTTAATAAAAATCAGGCAAAGCATTATGCAAACAAATTCCATGAACCTAAGCTGTATTTCACTAAAAGACAGAGGCGGCAAAGCAGTATTTAAGGATTCAACATCTGCCTGCTCTAATAAAATAAAGCAGCCTTGGCCAAGTGTGTTGGTGTCTTTGAGAGTGCAGAGAATGATCTATGACAGCTGAAAAAGCAGGTTTTCCAAGGCTTCCCTTGCCCCTGCTACTTGTCCTAGGTCAACCAACGCTGGGTAACTCTTCACTCCCATGGTCTCCCACCCCTCAGCCTCCTGTGAACCCAACAATAGAAAGATGTTTTCGCTGCCTTTCTGAACTGAACACTAATTAAAAAACTGCTCATCATAAGATCCCTCTGTTGTGTCATGGTTTGGGAGATGTAAAAGGAGTCTAAGTGCTGTCAGGCACTGGGGACACCACCAGGGTGGTGACTGATAAGGACAAAGATGGGAACTCCATAGCCTTCAGTTTGCCCCAAGGACAATTCCATGGACACCCTGCAACCGTCACCGGCTCCTTGTCAGATGACATTGAGGTTGTTCTTACAGCTGAACTTTTCAGGCTTCGTTAGCTGTTTGAGCAACTTTTCCCCCATATTCCCCTTCCATCCCTTCTGTGGGAAGAGTGAGAATGAGTGAAGAGGGGAGAGCACGTAGACCTACAGCAGTTTGCTCCTGAAGCCGCGGTTTGCCTCATGGAACAGGCGCTCAGTGCATGATCCCACAGGGTCTGCTGCAAATGCCCAGCCCTTCCACCCCAGTTACTTCATCCAACACCCAAAATTCAGGAATCTCGCTGGGGAGACCTGGTGAAGCCAGGTCATTCATTTTTAGCAACTAATGGAAACAACTCGACGTCAAGGAGTACCACAAAAGAAAGAACAGCTATAGGAAAATGGGAAAAATCACGTAATCAAATAATTCAGGAGTTAGTGAGCTGTTCTGAAATTACTTGAAAGCTCTGGGGGGAAAAAAAAGATAAAGGAAAAAAAAAGAAGCATCATAAGAAGGAAAAATAATTTCTGCCTACAACGTACAGCAGTATGATCTTAGTCCCAAAAGTCTTTAAATGTTAGGACTGCTGAATCAAGTAAACATTTACAAGGTAAATCTTTATAGAATACTATGTTAATACTAATTAATTTGAAAAAGAGGAAACAAACCCATAATTATGCTCACTTCAAACAGCAATGGAAACTAGTCTTGGATGTCAAATAAATAATAAATAAATCAATTAGCTCAGAGTACAAGCCAACAGGAAGTAACTAAGTATAAAAATATTTATGGTGTAACACATTTTAAAACTGTCAGGGATTAACACAGGGTAGTAAAAGGAAACAAGCTGAGAGTTTTCTTTTTTAACTTCAGCTCCAAAGAGGCATTTGCCTAGAAAAAAGTCACCTTAGAAAGCCTATTTCTGTTTTAGTCTCTCCATCTGTAACAGGTACAACAAGAAAATCAGCACACTCCCAATTCATCTTTTTTTTGTTGCCTCCACAGATCTCCAGTGGCAAAAAATAACAAGTCTTACTGCCAATATAAATCTGAGACAAAACTGGAACTATGGTAAGAAAGCTACTGTAGACATAAATAAAACAAGACGGCAGCAGTGACACTATTCCTCCAGCTTTAGAAACTTGAATTGAAACCATCTCATTCACTTTCCACGGCTGCCAAAAACTCACCATTTTTTGCACATCCCAAATGGAAAAAAAACAATCAACCAACCACTCCCCCAACTTACACACTACGTGGAGATACTGGATGCACATCAAGCAACAACCTTTAATAATCTGAATTTGTAGGTTGATGCCTCTCTCCTACACAGGCCAAACCAGTTACAACCACTCACTCCAAGCACAATAGATGAGGCTGATGCTTGGGTAAGTGTAATGTACAGACCAGCTTGTAAAACTACTTTTAAATATCCGTGACTCGCAGCGTAATTGCTTCCCTCTCCACTAAGTACAGCGTTTGTAGGATTGTATTACAGTCCTACCTATAAAATGCAGCCCTTTATTAGGGACAAATTAGACAGCCCTCAGTAACTTAATAACGTAATAACCCATGACCACAACACCGCAGGTTTATGCATCCCATCCTTCTTTATTGATGCAAATGAGACTCCTGACTGCAGCTGGATTAGCCACGTGTTTTAAATAAAGCATGTACGTGTTTGGAAGACCTATGTCAGAAAAAAGGGAAGGAACATGAAAATACAGTGTTACTTTGAGCATGTGAGCTGCTTCAGGACTCCAGTTGGGAGGACACAGCACTTGGTGAGGTGTGATCTTATCCATAGTATGAGAAACCCCAGGCTAAGAGGGCAGGGGGCAGGGCTGAGGATTGCTCAGAGCAGGCAAGTGCCACACAAGCACTTCCAGGGGTGAGACCTCCAGAACAGCACAGCCAAGGACACTTCCTCCTCCTCATCCTCAAACAGCTAAGGGATAAAGTGTGGCAGCACAAGGCCCCCACTCCAACCATCATGACTGGCTGTGCCTGGACCACAACAGGCCAATACCATGGAATCACAGAAGGGTTTGGGTTGGAAGGGACCTTAAAGGCCATCTTCTTCCAACACAGGCACACTGAAGCACTGGGGACACCTAGACACTAAGGACTGAGGCAACCCATGACAGGACAGGAGAACAGGCTTAAGCTTTGCCAAGGTAGGTTTAGGTTGGACATTAGGAAGAAATTCTTCACAGAAAGGGTAATTAGACATTGGAAGGGGCTGCCCAGGGAGGTGGTGGAGCCCCCATCCCTGGAGGTGCCCAAGGAAGGACTGGAGGTGGCACTCAGTGCTCTGGGCTGGTGACAAGGTGGGGATGGGGCGATCTCGGAAGTCTCTCCCAACCTCAGTGATTCTGAGATTCTGTGACTGAGGCACCAGGAACTGAGTAAATTAGCGATGAGAGGACCTGTGCCACTGTAGGTTTACGATCGACATTAGAAACAATTTCTCCACAGAAAAGGTCGCCAGACACTGGAAGGGTCTGCCCAGGGGGGTGGTGAAGTCCCTGTCCCTGAAGTGTTTAAGGAAAGACTGGACGCGGCACTGAGTGCCCTGGTTCGGTGGCAGGCTGTGCTCGGGGAGCCCGGGGGTGTTTTCCAGGCTCGCTCGCTGCGATGTTTCCGTCTCTGTGACCGAGGCACCCGGGGCTGAGGGGCCGCTGCCGGGCCCGGCGCGCACGCGCACAGCGGCCCCGGCCGGCGCAAGCGCGCGGGCGCACC
>NW_024581101.1:3118954-3167156 GCF_017639235.1 Corvus kubaryi
CCCCGCACCGGCCCCGGCCCCGCCCGGCGCCCCCGGAACCCGCACCGCCCCCGGGCCGCGGGGCCCGTCCGGCATCACCCCCGGGAGTGCTCCTGGAAAGCGATCCCTGAGGTTTCGGGGAGAAGGAAGGAGTCCGCAATCCGTATGAATGTCTCTTAGAGGGTGGTGCCAGGCTCTGTCCAGGGATGGGACGAGGAGCAGTGCCCATAAACTACAACAGAAGTAGTTCCACCTCAGCACGAGGAAGAACTTCTTTCCGTGGAGGGGGCAGAGCACTGGAACAGCTGCCCGGGGGAGTGTGGAGTCTCCGTGTCTGGAGACATCCCAAACCCACCTGGACGCGTTCCTGTGTCACCTGCTCCCCGTGACCCTGCCTTGGACTGGGTGATCTCCAGAGGTCCCTTCCAACCCCCACCATCCAGTGATTTGGTGGATGGCCATCCCTGTGACCCCACTGCGATGTGAAGCCTGGGCTCACAAGGAGATTGTGCCCAGTGAAACCCAAAAAGCTCCATGAAGGACCGGGGTTTCATTTGTGTGAATATTACGGCGCTCAAGAAATAAACCTTTTATTGCCCAGAATGATACATTTGGTCTGGGAAGGGAGGAAATGTCAGTGTTTCCAGGTGGGTAGCACAGGGCAGGTACCCCATGGGGCCAGACACCTCCTCGGGGCCTTGGCTGGAGCTGGTGACAACACAAACCACGCACAGATAACTTGCTGTGTCCTTACGAGGATCCAGGTACAGCCAGGTGCATTACTGCCAGCCCTCCTTCAGGCTCCATTTCCCTTCCAAAAGCAAACCTCTTCAACAAAGGAGCAGGAAGGCTGACATTGCCCACCCATCCTGATGGATTGTGTGGTAGAAATCATGTAAAATCACTGTTTATTGGCTCGGCTGTAGGAACACTGAGAAGTCTGAATCAGATTTGAGACCTGGCTGTGTTAATTACAAAACCTGTAGATGGGCTATATCCCTGCTCCAAATAGTTTCCTCTGAAAGTCATGATGTTAAAATATTAAACAGGCAATTAATTTTGTGCATTGCTTTAGTCAGAACTACCAGTAAATATTTCTGCAGGACTGAAATAAAAGGATTGCTGCTGGTTCTCTGTAGGCAGGGAGGAGAAAAGCAGACAGCGTTTATGTTTATTTTAAAATTGCACTAAGTTGTTTACATTGTTTAAAAATTTTAACACTGACTTCTGAACTAGTGGTGGCATCCCTTTGGGGAGTTGGGGCTGGGTAATCTTTAAGGTCCTTTCCATGTGAAACCATTCTATAATTCTATGGTATAGCAAACATCCTGAATTTAGTAACCAGATTTTAGGGATAGTCCCTATATTTAAACCCTAAATCTTCTGTTGTGCTGCTTTGTCTCCTGGATGTGTTCCCTTCCTCTGTGTGCCATCAACACTTGCCCTGTAAAAATTAAATACAGCAACCACAAAACTTCTACACCACCACTTCTACAGAAAGCAATTGGTTTGGAGGTAGCTATAGAATGATTCCTGAGAAACTTGGTACGTTTTCTTCTCACATTATCTGCGGCTTGGGAAATAAAAGTGGTGAGACAGTCTCTCTAAAATTCTTTGAAAAATGCAGTGGTGTTTGATAAAATGCAGCTTATTAAACTCCTTTAAAATGATGAATAATAGAAAATAATATTTCAAGGGCTCTAATTTGACTAACAATGGGCTCACAGGTGCTTTTTCTATAGTTTTCATCAAAAAACTCAGAGAATCGTTCTTGAAGGAGACATGAGATGTGTATTTAAGTTGTCAAAGAAACCAGTTTGCAGACTTGCAGCCCCAAAAAAGGATTTATAGATCACAGTAATGTTCTTTACAATGTGGAAGAGGAGAGAGAATGTACAGGCTAACAAAGCTGCTGCTGTTTTGCAACAAAGGAGTGACAAGCTCCAGAAAGAATCTCATGTTATGTATTTCCCTCCATGGTATTGCCTCTCAAGGAGCCAAACTTTGAGGAAAAAAAATATGGCAGGATGAAATAAACCAAATATTCTCCTGCCACCAGATCCAAACGTTTCCTCCTTCATTAATGACAGATTTAAATTAACAGGGGCTGGCAGATTGGTCTGGTGGTTTAAACAGTAGCCCAGGACATGAAAGGAATCCTTCCAGGAGGGAATTAGCATCAAAGTGAGACTCTGATGGAGCTCCTCTGTATGAGCTCATTAAACTGATTAGCCCAGCTCACCATTAGTGACTTACCCCGGTGTGGTTCTACGGGCAGGGAAAGCGTCTGGGCCCTGGCTGGGTGTGGGTATTTCCTGCCACAACTGGGGACATCTGCATCGCTCCCACACGTGGCAGGGAATAGATTCCACAGTCAGGAACTCAACTGTAGCATCACACAAATGTTCTCATCCCCCATCCCAAGATCTTTCCCTCTTCCATCAGTTTGTATGTTCTCACTTTCAGTGGCTCGTGCAGGTAAGAGAAGTCTCTGTAAGGATTGCTCAGAATTCCTAGACGTGGACTGGGAGCTGGTGTGTGACCAAAGCCTGAACAGCTTTGGTCACACAGTTTAGAGCAACGGCTGCTCTTTGCATTTCTCTGGCATTTTACGGAGTCTAGAAAACACCGAGGAAGCCGCAGAGGCAAACCCACCCCACTCCACAGAACCCTTTCCCAGGACAGCTTTACTCAATTCATTATGCTGTTATTTAGGTGATGTTTTAAAGGATGTACCTCTAAGCCAGGCCTTGGGGTGACCTACAGAGTCAGGGACCTTTCAAGGAGTGAAAACAGGGTGGAAAAGAGGCCATTTTCACGTGGAATTTTTTTTATTTGCAATTCCTGATCTCAAACGAGTAATTTGGCTCTGACTGCTCCAAGGCATTAAATCATGGGGCTGCATTGCATCAGCTAAAAAGGGACCTGGATCGAATCCGTCCCCTTGTCCCCAGAGAGTCCAGCTTGTGTTTGGGAAAATGTATCGAGAATCCAGTGTTGAAAAGCCTAGAGTTAATCTCGTGCTTGACCATCCTCCCTCTGGGAACTTCTTGTTATCATTCATCCTGAATCTTTGGTAAGTTCAACCCTCATAAGAGATTTATTAAACTTCAGGCTCAAGAGTGACCACAGAAAAACCCTGCTGGTCCTTTTATTTTGTTGGAAAAGTGTATTAGCAGTTTCCTGAGCAGCTCCTCAGGCAGTTCTGAGGCTCTGTCCCCTCAGTTTCACTCCAAGAATGTGTCTGACTGTTCCAAAAACCTTACTAAATTCAAGATATGTAACATTTACTGCTTCATGTCTCTACAAGGCTCCTTATTCTGCCACAAAGGAAAGTTTGATGTGGTTTATTCTTGAAAAATCAGAGTTGTTTCCACCAAAATATGTATGTCCTTCTTGTCCTATCAATGCCATTGGATTTGCAGGGGTAAAAGTTGCCCTGCAAAGGAAGTTCTTGGTTGAGGTACCTGCTTTTTCCCAGGTCTTCTGCTCAATGAACCCCCGAAATGACAACAGGGATGCTCATTTTACAGAAATATTGTAAAGACACACTAAAGATTGGGAGCACGAGGGTGTAATTCAAGATCTGCTAAATCAGGAGGTTCCAATGGTGATGGAGAAAGGATTAGAGTGTGTAAACCTTAGGAAAAATGTTAATATGGAAAATTCCGTACGGCACATTTTCTGCATCTAAAAGCACAGCCAGAATTAGTGGTCTTACAAGATTTACAAATTTTCTGTCTTCTTTGAACTTGGTTTTGCCATATTAATTAAAATTAGTTGTTAATCCTTACCCAGTGCATAAACAAAGCTCCCATAAACTGAATCTGTAAATGTGTCCTTTGTGCTGGTATGGAAAAAACAGCTGGTGCTTATGGGAAAAAAATGGAAAAGAGCCTGGCTGGGTAGATATTTTAAGGATTTGTTCCACTTTTTTACTTATTGGGATATTTTTAGGAAAATCAGGGATGCTGTTTCCTTTCATTTTTATTGCCTCTGTTAATTTTTCATACACCAAGCAGGGAAAATTTTGAACTTGAGGAACATATAATAATGCAATAAACCAAAAATTTTTAAAAAGAGGGAGATAATTATTGTATATTTATTTTCCACCCATTAGTATTCCTAGCATAGAAAGTTTTATAGTAGAAAAAGATAAAATATTTTTTAAATAAAAACGAAAACAAAACCAGGCATGAGGAAGCAAAGAACCACAGAGAGAACCATCATTAAAAAGAAAAAATCTATGCAGCCCCTCCTTTGGTCATTTATCTTCCCCCTACAAGCCCCAATTCAATTGGTGAGGTGATTCACCTAAAGCTGATGCCCAAGCAATTCTTATTTCCCATAATTTGTTTAGAAAAGCAGCCAAGAAAATGTTGAGTTGGAATCTTCGAAGCATTTATTAGTTTAGGCAGCAGTTTGCTTTTCTTTGACTTGTATTTCTCCAGAGGCTGAGATGGCTTTTCCATTTGCTCAGGTCTCCCAAAATCAAACATTCCTCTGCTCCTTCTTTCCTACCTGTGGGTCCACACCTTATTCCATGCCCACCAAAGCTCACGCCTATCCCCCTTGTTACCAGGGACTTTTCTCTTGTACCCCTGACTGGGCTGAAAGAGCCTGAAAAGTGATTTTTTCCTTTAAAAATAGGACAAACGTAGTGGTTGTCTCGAGTCCTTGGGAATAAAAGAAATAACCATCACCCACCAGTTCCTTCAAGTGTTTCTCCTTGGTTCTGTTACCTTGTTTAGTCAAGTTCGCTTTTCTCTCCAGTCACAGCAAGCCAAAGTAAGGGAAAGAAATTATACAGTAAAATATAACATAGGTTTAATTCTAAAGGAAACACTGCCATAAAAACAGAGATGAAGACAAAAGCTTTGGAATCAATTTTACAAATAAAATAGCAGTACAAAGCACCTGAAGGTCCTCAATAGCTCCACGTTCCCATTGAAGAAGAAGGGTGAGTATCTGAAAGATTCCGAGGAAATCCTTTGACCAATGGTAAACCACAAGCACTTCCTGAAAAAAGCATGGAACTACTCAAACAATATTAACCCCACTGTGAGCCCTCGAGGTGTCTTGCTAAAAACATTGTCCTCACATGACCTTCCAGAAGTAGGAGGTCAGCTAAAAATGCCAGTTCTGGCTGTGCCAGATTGCAGCAAGGAAGGAAATCCATGAGACAATTCCCATCCCTGCTTGGCTGATCCGTCCATCAGCTTGCAGGTGGGGTTTCAAGAGAGGGCAAAGAGTCACTGCAGAATCCTGATCAGGTGAAGTGTCCTCCTTGGGAAGGAGCTGCGGTCCTCTGTAGATAAAATATCCTGCTTTGTTCAGTCCCATAGCACCACATTTGTTTTGCAACAAGACTTTGCTATCATTCATGACAGAATTATCCTGTTGAGAAATATGTTTACAAAGTAATCTCCCATCTTTGTCTTTGAGATAACAACAAAATTGAAGTATTGATGGTTTGATGCCAAATATTTTCCCCTTTATTGTAACCTTGTTTTCTTTCATCTACAGAGGAATTTGTTTAAATGCAAATTATTTCTTTCATGAGAGAAGACAGCTTTTACATTAATCACTATTTCTTTAAATAATTTCTTTAAATGAAGTCTGACTTGTAGTAGCACTACATTATTGTTTCCAACCTGTTTTACTTCCTCTCCATATAATCTTGTTTAATCTCAGCCCAGATAAAATGGAATGATGTGACATTAAAGGGAAGATTTTGTAAGAGGAGGGGAAGGTTATTTCCCAATCACCGGATCTATCTCCTGGTGATGTAGTTTGTATTGTTGGGTTCCTAATGGATGCTTCTTCTGGAACAGCCATATCCAGGAAATGCCTTTAATCTCCTTTGAGGTGAGACAAGATGCCATGTCTGGTTCAGATGCAGCTGTAGCCACCGTTCCCCAGCTGTCGTCATGAGGCAGAGCTCTGGGGTGAGGCACTTAGAGCAGCATTTGGGGCAGAAATAGAGTTGTCTCCTTTTAAATGCAAGATAAGAGCCCAGGAACTCAGGACAGATGTCTTGGATCATATCAAAAGCCTTTTTAGTCCTGGCTGGCAGTGGCTGACTTTTCGGTGGGTGTTTTGTGTTAGAGCACGGGAGTAACTCCCACCCAGAGAGATCCCCACAGCTGTAATTCCAGCAGTCAGTGTTCGACATGATAGAAATGCTGCATTTCTCATGTTTTGGTGCACCAAGGATGGGCTATAGGATTTGAGTTTCCTGACAGTATCAAAGTGTGCTGACCAGGGAATTTCCAGCTATGAAACCTTAATTAATGTTACTCCTCAGCGTTCATCAGTATCAATAACAGACTTTGATCTCTGTATTTTCCAATGAAAAATACATATTTCATGCATTTCACTGTAAAATAATAATATGTTTTACACTCACATGGACATTTTGCTTCATTTTGCCCCCAGACTGACATGCTCTTACATTCTCTTCTGTACTCTTGTCCTTCTGAATTCTTTCTTCCCCTTCTGGCCCCCCTGGGCCACCTCAGTCCTGGCTGTGACCCTGCTCCATGGGGGGAGCCACTCCTGGCTCCCTGGAAGCAGCTGCTTCCACTGTGCCTTAACACATCCTGTTAAAAAAAAAAAGCTTTTTGATATAATATGGGGGAAAAAAATAGTAGCTGTTAGCAGTGTATTTCAATAAAGCTCCCAGAGCAAAAGCAGCAGCGACCTGTCATGCTACAGAGCTGATGGATTTGCTCAGCAGCCCTAAATCACTGTGTTTATCTTGGATTCCCAGCTAATGAAAGGGAGCAGGGTGCTGCAAGACGCGGAGCTTAAGCTCCATTAACTAATCAATTTCTGGCTCTGGGAATTAAAAAAACGGTGAGTGAAGCTGTGGTCACTTGTACAGTTTCAGAGGAGCGATGCCCAGAGCAGGATTTCAACAGCAGCAGGAAAACTGGGTGACAAAGGAGATGCTGGATATCACTTTGTTTGCTGAGGGAAAAGAGGGCAGTGAAACAGGGCGATGATGTCAAGGATGTGCTTCCGAAGTGTGAAGCACACGGAAAGAAATAAATTAGTAATTCTCAATCGGATGTGGGAGGTCCAGCCCAGCGAGCAGCGTGTCTCTGATGCTTTGCAGCAGGAGAGAGATCCTTTGTAGGGCTTCCAAAAGGGGAGAGAAAGGTGTCTTTGTGCCGTTCCACAAACCTGGGTGTCTCCCTGAGCTGCTCGGTGCATCTGCGGGCACGCTGGGTGTGTGCAGGTGTGCCAGGGAGTCTGCAAGAGCAGCAGCGGCCCCTTCCCAGGTTAATTAGCTGTGCCCTTCAGCAAGGATTAGCAAAGATTTGAAAGCATCTAAAGCCAGGGAGGATTGAGGAAAAGCAAATAGCCCGACTTCATGGCAGAGTCTATTGCCAGGGATTCGACTTAATCGGGATCTGTGTCAGCCGCCTTGATAGGCCCCCTCTAAGTCGTTTATTTTAGGTAAACATTTGCAAGTGAACTTTTTGTATTCGTGCCGTCATTTGGGGAAGGGGAAAAAAAAAAAGGAATATCTTACCGGCAGTACTGGTGTCTGAACTCTACAGAAACATTTAGACCTTTCAAACTAAATGTCAAGTTGTTCCTATTGAGTCAAATTCTTGCAAATTTAAGCTAATTAACATAACCACTTTCCAAGTCAAAGCAGGCCCTTATGCTGTGCTTAAGTGGTTTAATACTGAATTCATTCTGATTGCCACAGCCCGTCACGTTTGTGTCTGTAGGAAGAGAAGGGAAAGTTATGAATCCGAAGGGTTTTTTACTCCAGGCAACAAAATTCTTCATGGACATAAATGTAACTTTGCTACGATCGTTTTTAATTCAGAATGATATTATTTTCCTGAGCCAACTAAGAAATGTGATCCAGCTGAAATTTCTGGGACACAGAGAAGGGACACAACTGACTGGAAAGGAATATTGAAATAATCATGATTGGCTTTTAACCACAAGAGTGACCCAACAGGCCCATAAAGGGTGATGAACTGAGTTCCAGGAAATGGAAATTTAATTCTGTATTGCTTTCTAATGTCAATCCTCTCCCCGTCACATCCATGTGAAAACTCACCTTGATTTTGTATCGCTTTCTAGGTGTTGCACTGGCAAAGCAGTGTTTGGAAACAGAGGTTCAAATCAAGTCATATTTTAGAGCTATTAACTGGAAACAGCTAAAATTGTACAAAGGGGAATGCTTATATTCAGCATAAAAAAATTTATTTGCCTGAGGGAGATTTTAGTGTCCAAGACATATATTTGTGATAAATAGAAGAATTTGAAAATGCTCTTTCATTATACAGGGTCACAGTCTGCAAGCAGCGACCCAAAACTGGGAAGATAGGAAAATGTGAGTCACAATTGCTGAGGAGTTTTGATTCTGGTGGCAATTTAACAGCAAAAAACTTTTGTATTCTGGTCTGTATATTAGAATTCCAACCAGGATGATGTTCTACCAGAAAAGTTCATCAGAGATTTATTAACAAACAGCATACGAAGTTATTTGCAATAAATTAATATATTTGAAAATTAATTTCTTTTTTATGTCACTTTTTGCACAGCTAATGGTACATATTTTTGCTTAAGTGTGAAAACATATAATTTATAATTTTAGGGGAAAAAGCTTTAAACAAAGTTTTCAGCCTAAGCTTTTTTTAATCCTAACATTTTTGGTGAATAAGTAGAAATAAGAAAATGAATTGTGCTGTGAAAAGCCACTAAAACAGTTTTTCCCCAGGAGATTATAAATATCTGTATATATGGGCAGAACGTTCAATTAACATGAGAAATGTCCTGGTAAGTTTCATGATGATGTACTGGGAGAGAGCAGCAATACAGCAAAACTGGTGAGCTATACAAAAGGAGTAAGAACTTTCTTAGCAAGATACATGATGTCAGAAATTAGCCATTTATTTAAAAGATGTGATGCAGAAATGCAGCAAATGTGGCACTTCATCAGGAAAATGGGCAGGCAGCATTAAACATAAATGACGGTGTGGGGTTTAGTTTAGAATGCAAAATGAATTTATAAATAATAGATGGAGATAATATGGATGGTTTTACAGATAGATGAATGGGACCAATTTTTTTCCTAACTCTTTCAAATTAATTTAAGACGGCTGCACAGTTATGCCCCTTCCCCAAAGAGTTAAGAAAATGTTAAATGGGTAGCTCACAGGATGGAAAGTTATTATCCTGAGATGAGCCTTGGAGGAATTATGAGGAAGAGGGAGATAATATTGGAATATATGACTTTGATTTTTGTTAAACATTATAACTTGAAATAGTCCCTAAAATCCTCAAGCTCTTCCAGGCAGAAGACACAGGGCCTTGTCTGCAGGGACCAGGAAATAAAGGTCACGTTCTTAACAGGTTTCTCACCGGTCTCACCTTTTCCCAGCACTGGCTCACAGGGGTAACACCTGCAGGGAGGCTTTGTAGCCAGAAATTGCTGCTGCTGCTACTGCACTGAACAGAAAAATAAACCCACAACAGCTCAAACTGCAGAAGAGGTTTTCCTTGGAGAAAAGCTTAGTCCTGGAGCTGGTGGACTGGATTCAACTGGGAAACAAACAGAAGCTTGAGGAACAGAACTGGTGGAACTCAGTGACCTTGGAAATTGCTGGTGCACGTGTAGGAGACTCCAAGGGCACGGCTTGGCCATGGCCATATCTCTGTTAAAAGTCTTGGCTCCTTTTTAGGAGCTCCTGTTTTAGGATGGGGTATTTTGATATGTGCCTTTCTGATCATTCTCACAGGCAAAACAAGCCCAAATAGGAGAAGAACTAAAAATGCAGGTTTCTCTCACTCTGAAGAGGCTGAAAAAGAGAAGACAGACTCCTGATGGAGACCTGAAGAGGAAAGGAGCTGCTGGAAGGCCTAGAGGATGCAGATCCTGAGGAAATGCTCGGTGGGTTGGATATACCAGAAATCGGAGAGTATTTAAACAATTGCAGTTGCAATGGCTGTTGAAGACCCCTAAAACAAGGGATCTATCCCTGGATTTTTATGGCAGGGCTGTGGCTGGTGTTTGGTGGCTGCAGAACATCCTGTCCTTCCCTCACAGGGACAGGAGGACCGAGAGCTGTCGGGATGCACGACGGAAGGAAGGAGCGCCAGGAGCAGGAGGGGGAGCAGGAACCGCAGATGGCTGAGGGTTCTGACTGCCCTGCCTATAAACAAGGTTTCTGGATGGCAGGTCTTTATTTCAGAGCTGGGCTGGTGCAATTTGTGACTACAAGAAAGAGAGAGAAATGAAAGCTGACTCTGAAGCTACAGAGCTTCCCAGCTCTTAGCAATTAGTTTATGCCTTCCTCGGCTTGATCAGAGCACGTCTTGTCACCATCTAACATGGTTTGAGGTTGTCCAAAAGGAAAACATCGTGTTGTTTGCTTGCCAAGCTCTTTCAAAATAAAGCTACCGTTGCATGTAAGAGAGAGCAGAGCTGTTTGGAATGGAAAGAGCGGGGGAAGAGCCCTGAGAAATTAATTACGGGAGGAAAGCTGGTTGCTGATGCAAAGCTCCTGGTTAAGAGCAAAGGGCATGCTGCTGGGATGCAGAGGAAAACACGACAGGACATATCACCATCATCTCCTCGGTCTCTAAACAGCAAATCAAGTTAATTTGGAGAGACAGGCTGAAGGGAAGAGACCTTTTTATTCTGCATCCTTCTTTTGGATCAGTGTTTAACTTGTGCTAGTGTGTGACTACAGAGAGGATCAAAAATGCCCAGCTCTACATTCAGACCCGAGTTTCATCATTCACAGATGTATCAAGGGCAGGATAGGAAGTTTCACATACTAAATTCTCTGAAGGGGCCATGGTGGTGCAAGCAGATGTTTTCATGTCAGGTTAGTCTGGCAGGTATTCATGGCTCATGTGAATTTTCTTTCTTTAGCTTTTGGATTTTTGTATCTCTCTTTCTGCTCACAATATTAAGGGAACACAAAACTTGGCTCCAGTCACACACTGGGAGTATCTCTGTAGCCACAGTCAGTCCTCCAAGCAAATATTGAGTCTAACCAAACATGGAGAATGAAGAGGCTACTGGAGTATAAAGTAGGAACATAATCTCTGAGGTTTTAACCAAGGCATTAGAAAGACCTAATAATAGCAGGGCTTTGCAGAGATGCTAAGATAAAGAAAAAGCCATCTTGAGAATGCCTTGAAGAAATGCTTTTCCTGTCACCAGTCACTTGGCAACATGAAAGACAAGCTTGGACTGAAAATCACAGGGGAAAATGAAGATGGCATAATAATAATTGTCACAATTTTATGAATCTGACATTCCCCTTTGCAGCACATCCTGGGTAACCCTATCAGATATCTCTGCAAGGCAAAATGACTCTTTTAATATTGAAGCCCATGCTCAAACATTTCTGTAAGGCACATTTTGCCATGGGATGATGGAGAAGAAGATAATGATGGATCACAAAAGGATAAAGTGGATTTTCTCAGTGGAATAGTTCTCCACACCATTGCCTAGAGTGCACCCAGGCTCTCCTGGACACTTGAACATGAGCTTGTCCCTCCTCTCCCTCCACAGTGAGAGTCCCTCGATGGCAAAACAAGTCCATTTGCACCACTGCTGGATGTTTTCTTCACAGCATAAATGTCACACAGAATATACAGCCCGAGCCTCACAGAATCACTGAATATTCAGAGTTGGTTTCCTGAATGCATTAGGAAAATCAACAGGCAGCTGTGCTTCAAAGCCAGCTTTCCAGGCAGCAAGTAATGGATTACAAGGGAATCTGGTATCAATAGTTTGGAAGTTTTATTTCTGTTGTCAAGTTTTCCATTATTACTGTTTTTTTCTGAAGTAATATCGTTTACCTAATGTAGTGAGAAGCAGATGGTTTATTGCTTAAAAGTTGTTATGTGATTCTTGCAGAGGAAGTTTATTGGACATTTATTCTGTTTTTATCAAATAAATATGTTCCCTTTATTTACTAGAGGAAGGGTAAAGGCAAATACAAATCATATTTTATATAAATGAATATGGATATATTGACAGGAAACATATTGTAGTAATAAATATTCTGATGCGTTTTTTTCTTCAAAGAAAAGAAGCTGGAGTTAGCAGCACTTAAATTTTATAATTCCTAGGATTTTAGGGCCAAAAAGGAGGCTTCCAAAAATTTAGTCTGATCTATATAATACCTAAAAAATAAAGGCCATTGATCCATGTATAATAAATTTGGCATCACACCAATGATTTCTGTTGAGCTGGAACATATTTTGGAGAGAGATTGCCCAGCTTTGCCTTCAGAAATTCTCATGCTGACCTGGTGGCTGTCAGTACTGTAAGCTCCATGTCATGGAAAAGTGAATTAAGAGAGTGAATCCGTTCTGAGCATGGAATTGCCTGCACAGTGCTACAGGATCCCTCTGAAGCTGCATGTGAGGCTCAATATCTTGCTGCAAGATATTTTCCTGTTTCTCCTTAATTTAGCTACACTCTCGAGTCAGTTCTGAACTGAGCAGTGCTTTATAGCTGTTCCTGGAGGAATTTTGTGCAGGAAAATGATAACAAAGGATCTGTCTGCAGTTTTCCCCTGCTTACCAAACTGTGAAGAGATCAATGAAGCAGATGAGGCCCCTGTGCTCTGTGTTTCCCAGCAGCTGAAAGTTAAGATTTACCCAAATATCTGTGTCCTCATGAAGTTTATTTGGGGAGGAAGCTGTGACTCCTGGTGGTGTCATGAGTGGAATATGGAAACTTCCTTGGCAAGGTGGAAGGATTTTCCACTGGTACTGCTTCAAGGGACTTTCTTCTTGTGTCTCTGCTGTGAAGATTGTCTTGGTGATTCCCAGATTGGAGTATTCCCTCTTATCTGGAGCTTTTTGGGAGACTCTAAACATATTGGTGATATCAGCAAACAGGCTGAAAACAGACAATCCCTTTTCCCTTAATATGAAAATATTTCAGTGTTCTCTGCTCATTTGCAGTCTGAGTTAAAAAACACAAATTCATCTTCTTTGAGAAAAAATTATCCCAGTTATAACTTCACAGTGTCTTCACTGAAATCAGTGGATTTCTATTAGAAAAGAACTCTATTTTTTCAGTTAATTTTTCTACATTATATCTTTGACATTAATACACTTAAGTTGCATTTAAAGCTCTGAATAGGGCTGCGAAAAGTGATCATTTTTCCCAGACATGTGTAATCTAGAGAACTTGTTTTATAGAAAAGCTACTCTTGATGTCAAGGAAGTGTAACAACAGCTAAAGGGCAGCTCCTGAAAAAACAGCTCATATTATGATGAAAGTGATGCAAGAGAGGAGGAAGTTTGCAGTGCCTCTGTCCATGATGTACATGTTTTGTGGCTAAATAGAGGATTTTGGTCCCAAGAGAGGTCAGTGTAGGAGCTTTTGTGAACACTAAAATATGTCAAGAAAAAAGCGGTGCACGAAACCATCTCAGCCATGTCAAGATATATATTTTTATCAAGTGATAATGAAATAATTTCTCTATATTCCTGAAAAAACGAGTATTTCTTGCATTTTTGTAACGTTAGCCCTGATTTCCACACCATTTGTTAAGGGTGTTTTAATACCCAATTAATGTAAAGTATCATAAATTATGACTAACACACATTAATAAAACAGTTTTATCATCTAATGGAGCATGAAAAAAACATAAATTTCTAATGAGTCTCCATGTAAAAGCTGGGATATTAATACTTGTGACAGAAGAGCGAAGACTACGGTGGGTTCCTGTGCAAAAAATACTGTAAGTTGATGCGACAGTGAACGCCAGCTGTGAGAACTAAATGCAATGAATGAATGAATGAATGAATTCGGGACCATGAAGAGGGAGGCTGCCGGGTGCCCGCCGCTGTCGCGCCGGCGCTGCCGCGGGTGCGGTGCCAGCAGGTGGCACTCCAGAATGTGGAACACCGTCCCCATCATCCCGGGGCTGCCCGGGGCCTCGCCGGGGTCACAGCCGGCAGAGTTCCACAAATGACAGTCAGGGCTGGTGGCTCCACCGGGAGGAAATAGCTCGGCACCAGCTGCGGCGTGTGCTGGAGAATCGCAGGATCGCGGGATGGTTTGGGTGGGAAGGGAGCTGAAAGCCCATCCAGTGCCACCCCCTGCCATGGGCAGGGATGCCTTCCACTGTGCCAGGCTGGTCCAGGCCCCGTCCAGCCTGGCCTTGGACTCTTCCAGGGATGGGGCAGCCACAGCTTCTGGACACAAAAGTGCAAGATCCACCCAAGAGATTGGCTCAGCTTGTTGGAGTGTGGTGCTGAGAACACCAAGGGTGTGGATTCAATCCCCGGATGGGCCATTCACTGAAGAGTTGGGCTTGATCCTTGTTCCTTCCAACTCAGAATATCCTGTAATCTAAAACAGAGACTGATGGATCATGTAGCACCTTCTTGTTGACCCTCTTTGGGAGTTGGGAATGATCCAAACCCTTTCCTCACAGCCCCTGCTCGGGCTGCTCAAAGCGCAGGACCCTCCCCCGGCTCTCCTGAGCTGGACTGTCCTGTGAGAACAGCCAGAACCCAACCCCCCCAGCCTGTAAAGCCAGGGTTAAGTAAGGCCAAGGTTTATCAGTAAATAGGAGAATCTGTCAATCCCTATCCCAAACCTAAGCTGGCTTTTTTTTTTCCTGCAGCACATGAATTGCTCTCATGCAACTTCACCAGAGGCACTTTCCTTGTGATCTTTCAACAGGTGTCTCAAGGGCTGGAGGCAACACCAGGCAGAACCTGGCTTAGAACTGACCTGATCAAAACCAACGATTTAGGTCCATTCTGTTTTTTAAAAATATGTTTTTTTTTCACAAAAAGCAGCTGTATAATATATGAATGTTACATGATAAAAAGCTTTAATGATAACCGAGAGTTCAATGGTCATTTCCTTGGAGATTTTGCTTACATTTCCATTAATAATATAAATTATAGATGTCCTAAGTTATAACATTACATGCCACTTTTCCAGGGCATTCATGACTTATTTAATCTGGAGCTGCATGCTCTTGTTTTTCCATAATGGACATCAAATGCCATGTCAAGATTTTATTAAACTAACCCACTCATAAAGGACTTATTTCCCAACATGCAAGTTATTTCTTCATCAAAGAAGATGAGAATAATTGTTTCCAAATGAAAACTGCAAGAAATACGTGGTTGTTCTAAGTGCTACAGTGACTATGGTACCAGATTTGAGCATAATCCTTAATTGGAAAATTATCACTGGCCATGAAATACACAAGAACATTTAACTGCCTCCCACAGTGACCATGAAAATACGGAGACTGATGGTTTAATTAGCAATCCCAGAGATACCGGGCAGTGCTCAAAAGCTACAGCACTCTCAGCATTATTGCTGGCAAGGAGGAGGGACTCCAAACCTTTCCACCAGCCTGTTCAGCCTTAGGCCTTTGCTGTCAAAGGCAGCAGCGATGATTATGGGCTGGAATTACCAGATTATTTTATGTAGGCCTTTGACAACAACGTTGCATCGTAGTGAAAGCTCTGCTCCCTTTCTCCCTTTCAAATGCCTCACTTTGCTCTGATGCTTATGCAGACTCCAGTCAGAAAGTATTTCTCATTTACATGACCTAGATAGAATAATAGTGAGAAAGATGTTCCTTGATCTTTTTTCTCTTGATTTGCTACATTCAGCCTGGAAGAAAAACACAGTCATGGGAATGCATTGTTGCTTTTATGTTGGCATCAGGAAGCAGTGCTAGGTAGGTTGGGGGATAGATCTAGGCAGAAGCCTTGCAATAAACAGGCAGAAAAACACATGGCACAGCTTTAGGGATTACATAGTTTTGCCTATTTTTTGAAAAATTTCCTTGTGATTTAGTGACTTTTCAGACTTGATTCCACTGCAGTGACCCATGGCTGACAGGGATCGTGAGGGAGGAGGTTTAGAGCCGTGTCAGGAGTGAGGATGACAGCTCAGGGCGGGGGGGGTATATTCCATGATTACTCATTCCAGAGTCGTTTCCTCAGTGGGCAGAGTGGACAACCTGTACGAAAAAGTGTTCTGAGCTGACTTGGACCGTGGTTCCAGAAACAGTCTGGACATGTCTCCACTCCATTTGGCCTTTCTAGTGCTCAGTTGGATCCATCACTGGGTCCTATGGTCTGTGACAGGCTCCTTTCCCGATCTTGCCATGTTCCTGTGACATTCCCATGGGCGTGAGGAATAAATCTTTCTTGAAACAACAAAAGAAGAAGCAGAGGAAATCCCCAGGTAGAACCATCCGTGGGCTGCCACGCTGAACATACCCATGAGAGGAGTTGAAGGAACATTTCCCTGGGGTTGGAATGATTCGTGACAAAGCAGGGCCATGTGCAGTGATCTTTGCAACACAAAATGAACCTGAATAAATCATCAGGAGGGAGAGAAACAGAGTTTTTTTAACAGCTTTGAATATTTTATTCCGAGAAGGAGAAAAAAAATAACTAGATGGTTGTCCTGAAGATTGTAAAATCCCAGAATACAGGCAAACTGTGGCTGGTAATAATAAGGAAAATCACAGGAGTTTATCTAACAGCCAAGGTCTTCCAGCCAAATTATAGTTACTGCCTGAGCCAGCACCATGGTGGTGAATAATGGTGGGAATAAATGAAAATGCAAACCATCTTTGGGGGGAAGAGCCTCAGTAACAGGACAGGAAAGATTTAGAAGGTTCTCATTGTGAAAATGGAAGTTCTCATTCCAAAATAATAGTTTGGGGCCTCTTTTGTCATCCAAGGACAATTTAAATGAGGGGAATTGTGCCCACTGACATTGATGGGCTTTGAATTCAGGCTTCATCCTCTTTCCAAAATATGTCAAAATATATTAAAAAAGTGCCCAGTCAAGCCTGGGTAGGAAATGTGAGACAAAGGGGCATTGACAGAACGTCTGTCAAATGACAGGAATTAGGGAAGTAGTCCAAACAATCATGAATGAAGATTTTTTTTGTGCAAATGTGTCAAAATACCAAGTTCATGCACAACATAGCTTATCTCAAATTCTTCCATGCTGTTATTGAACTCAAAGAAATCAAGACTTTTAGGAAAGAATAACCCCCAAACAACTTGTACAATTTCCAATAGCTAATAGAAATATTTATTCTCAATTCTAGCCCACTATTGCCTAAAAAGAGAAGTATTGTGCCTTTGAGAGCTTTGTCATTATTATGTCCATTGTAAACAGCTATTTAGACAGAACTAAAGCTACTGAAAGTGGTCTCCCAAAACTCAGAGAGGAAGCTGACATGCTGTTCAGCCTTCTTGAAGGAGAATTGATGTGAATCCTTTTGTAAAGAAGATCTGTGCTCTGAGCACTCCAAATACATCATAGAATACTAATCACACTATTTCCCAAAGCTAAAGAAAAATAAAAACAGATAGAGTGCATCACTGAGCTGAGAGTGGCACATCTCTTTGGAGAAGCTTTAGTGGGGGGAAAGATGCCTGTCTGCATCCTTAACAGTATAAAAAGGAGCCCTGAAAGGGCAGAGAAAAAACTGCCAGAGAGCAGGTTTAGATCGGATTTTAGGAAAGGTTTCTTCCCTGTGAGGGTGGGGGGGCCCTGGCACAGGGTGCCCAGAGAAGCTGTGGCTGCCCTGAATCCCTGGAAGTGTCCAAGGCCAGGTTGGATGGAGCTTGGAGGAAGTGGAAGGTGTCCCTGCCCATGGCAGGGGCTGGAATGGGATGGGCTTTAAGGTCCCTTCCAACCCAAACCATTCTGGGATTCTGTGATAAATATTCATTGGTATTTCATGTTCCCCCATATGAGAGAGAGAGAAGGCAGCTCTCATGGGTACTTTGACCAAGCCCCATGGGGGAGCAGACATGGGGGACCCTCATCATCCTCTTCCCCTGATGTGCTGGGGGAGCTTGGAGCAGCGCAGGAGAAACAGGCACAGATGAAAGATTACTGAAGAGAAAGGTGGAACTGCTTTGTTCTGCCTTTTTTCTGGAGTCTGAGTTTCTCCCCTTAGCATAACATACTGGGGCTGCCAATATCAGACGATAGGTTGGAGCCAGCAGCACTTTCACAGCCACAGGATGCAGAATTTGTGCTGCATGGGGTTCAGAGTGTCACAAATGGGTCCAAAAAGTGCTGTTTGGCACATCTCATTAAAATGTTTCACCTTCATCTGTCAGAAGGGTAGCAAACTTTGGGATTAGGAATACTTAAGACCTTTTTTTTCCGTCATAACAAAAGGGAGACATTGACTAATGATCCCAGTACTGGGAGTCAAAATACTTGCTGTACTTGTCTATCCTAAAGTGCTGTAGTAGTACAAATTGACTCCTTGATGCTGTCATTCTTCCACTACAAAATGAGCAGCTCATAGGAGGAAATATCCTGGCTCTGAATGTGGCCAGAAAAAACAGAGAGTTTTCTCCCAGTAGTTTTTTTCTTGGGTAAGACTTTTCATACTGTGTTTGACATTCTGAATTACATGATTATATAGTACAAGACTCCAGCAACATTTTGCATTGTAAAGATGGAGATGCTCAGCATTTTGCCAGATGCCAGGCGATATTCTGACGTTTCTATCTTCACTTTAAGCCGAGTGACAGTCAGCATATTCACAATGAAGCCAAGACAATCTGCTATCAAGTTACAGTAGTGACATATTCCCTAATGAAGATCCCAGGGCTCCTTGGAATAAAGCAGCTCCGTCAAACTCGGCGTGCGGAGCAGCTCCGGTGTGGATTGCTCCGTGTGCAATGCCATGTTTTATCCGTGCCGGTGGCTCGGCGGGCAGAGGCTTTGGTAAGTAAGTCTGTACTGCACCATTTCCTGGCTCGGTGCTCCGGGTGTTGCAGGCTGTGTGCAGTGGGGGAGGTGCCAGAGCTGATCAAGCAGTGTAATTTTATACATTACTGAATCAGTGCAGGAGGAACCTGGAGGGACAAAGCATCATCTTCTCTTTGAACTGCACTGTAAAATCCGACAGCTCTCGTAGCCCAGCCATGCTCTGATACAATTTTTCTCTCCTTTTTCCCCTGATTTTGGTGTGAATGATAAAGTGATCTGATGATGGCTCTCGTTATGGAACCTATTAGCAAGTGGACGCCCAAGCAAGTAGTGGATTGGATGAAAGGTAGGATCGTTTATTGCCGTGTATTGTCTGTACTTTGGATCCTGGCAATTTGCATCCGTGCTCTCGCATTCTTTGTTTTGGGAAGAGTTTATTCAGTTCTGATCATCCCTATGCTGCTTTGCCCGGTAGTTGTTAGAGGCAGGGCTGAGGAGAGGCTGCTTCAGCTGTGCTGTGTTGTGGGAATTGCTGCCGAGAACGGAGCCGGGATCAACTGCATTTGTTGGACAATGCAGACAGAAAGTGTTTGTGTCTCACGACTCCATTATGCCTCGCACAGGGTAACGTCGGGATGTTTGGCTGCTTTAAATTTGCCCTGATTAGGTCTGGTTTGCTCATATCAGGTGATCTGATGCAGTGGCTGTGCAGTACTTGTCTGTAGTTTTGGGTACCACAAGGAGCACCAGGCGCCGGGGCTGGACTGAGGCATCCTGCTCCTTTAGGAACGTGTCCTGCTCTGTCCAGGCTCCTTTAGGGACGTGTCCTGCCCTGTCCAGGCTGCCCAGCCGCGTGTCCGAGGCTCCGCGTCCGCGCCAGCGGTGGGAAGGCGCAGGGCTGAGCACGGCTCCGCGGGGAAACTCGCCGGGATAACTTGACAGGAATGATGATTTCCCGGCACATTCGCAGTTTCACAACACAGCCGTCAGCTGTGACATGTTTTGCCTGACAATGCTCGGCTGTGCTGCAAACAGACTGGGATGGATGGGAGGGCGAGGGGTTGTTCCTGATGATAAGTGGTTTAAATTTCTCCGGAGTGGGGGGAAAATGTATTCCCACAGTGGGATGTATTAGTGTTGTTATACGGGGCTTCTGATGAGCTGTCTGTCTTTGAGACAAATAATTCCTGCCACGGGGGATCTCTGTTATATAAGGAGAAGAGGTGCAAATTTGGGGTGTAGGTTACTCATGGAAATGATTCCCGTAATGTGATGAACTTATGGAAGGGTTAAATTGGATGCCCACTCTAATGTCCTTAAAGCTTTCAAAGTATTCTCATTAATATGGGAATGGTTCTGATCTCATTTTGCTGAGCTGCATCTCCTCAATTCGCTGAAATTGGGCTGTTTTGGTGCTCATCAGACACGTTGCCATTATCAGCTAATTATTCTTTTACAAGCACAGAGTCTTGTGAAGCAAACGGTGTCTAGGGGAATGTGTGTACTTTGTTTCTCAGGTGTTTGGGAACTCAGGGTAATTGGGAGGGCTTGAGCAGGTTGTTGGGATGGATCCTGAAACCTTTAGATATAGGATTGATTCCCACGCTCCAATGTCATTAGGTGATGTCAAATCCTAATGTATGTGCACAGGAATTTTCTGATCCACACCTTCATTCTCAGTACACGAAAGAGTTAAAAAGTGGACAGACCACTGCTATTTTAACTCCTTAATTGAATTATAATGTAAATTAAGTGTCAAAGTGTGTAGAATACTTGTTGCTAAATTTAAAAATACTTCCTGCTACTTTTTTATGCTTTCTGATGCAGACTAATTGCATCCTGGGGAACAGTAATCCATGATGTGCAGTGGAGGAAGGTCATACAAGCAGCAGGTTTTTAAATGTCTGGAGTTGCCTGACAGTTGGATTTCCATACCAGACTACATATGGACCATCCACAGGGATATCTGGAGTAGGCAGCATTGTCAGTGCTGTGCCTCTGTGTTCAAGCATAAATAAAGATAATGCTATGAACACTGAAGTATTCACAATGTGGATATTTTCATTGGTAACTGGAGCTGCACATCCACAAACAGGAAAGTTGCACATTTGTCCATTCCCCCCATGTTAATATTACAAGACCCCTTTTTATGCCAGTGTTTACCTTTGCAGATGCAAAGTTCAGTTGCAGCCAAAGAAAAGACTTAACCCACACAAATGGCAGACCAGAATCAGTTTTAAACTACTTGTAACTACCTCACTTTGCAAAAATTGCCCAACTGTGGCCACTGTTTGCCTGTAATTTCCATGTGTTCTGTAGCTCAGCTCCATTGGCTACAGTCACTCTGCTAAATCCATGTGCCAGAGAGGTCAAAGGTCTGCACAGGCAGTAATTTTCAGTGATTTTATGTATTCCTTCTATTCTGAAAGGTCACTTCTTTCACACCACTAAAAGATAAATTTAAAAGATGCTTTCAAAAAATTACCCGTTTTTGAATGAGTATTATTTTGACTGTAGATAGCAACATGTTAACAAGCAATGGAACAAACACTGCCACTGGAATATACCTTTGGGGGGCTTAAAAATATGTAGGCAATTAGTTTTATTGGTGGAGACTGTAAACGATAGCGTATTTCACGGGGAAATTATAGCAACACACTTTAAAAAGTTGCATTTATCATATTCATTGAAGGCATTGTAACTTATTTCTAAAACCTCTTAGCAAAGCCCATCTTTTGAAACTAACTAGCAGTGAGTACCAGAAGCATCAAATAATTGTAGAGAAGATGGAAGGAAGCCACAAAAATGATGTTAATGGTTTGAGACCCAGGTCCCCAGAATGTGTCCTGGTTCGAGCATCTGATGAGAGCAGCCACTGCAGCCTGAGCCCCCCCCCCAAGAGGAGACACCCTTCTGTTCTTTTCCTTTAGGAAATGTTACTTGCCAAAAAAAGTAAAAATTGGTAGGCTTTAAGGAACATTGTAATGACAAGTTGGCATCTTGTATTTATCCACAGTTCCTTTCTCGGGAATGCACTCAACTGGAATTCAATTAGGGAACTGCATCTGATGGTGTGGACAACCTGAAAAGGCCATGCAGGTCTGGAGAAATTGATTCCTGAGGCTGTCAAAGGATCTAGAAGTAAAAACTCTGGATACTTTCGTGTTAAAGAAACTGTCTTTATACAAAAAATATTTTGTAAAGTTTAGCAGATACAGCAGAAGGCACTGTGGCTAAAAAGGAAGGTTTCAAAGGAGCTGAAAACATTAATTGGGAAGATATTTTTAGCAACAGTTTTCAGTCAGCATTCTTTTTTTCCCCCAAATTTTCCAAAATTTTAAAGGTCTCTAAATGGTTTTTACTTCAGAAAATGAACAGGTATTTCCCCTGGTATACACCCATTTCTTACATAACTTACCTGATTTCCTGGGGATGTGTACTATGGACCCAAAGGTACTTTAGGAAAAGCCTTTGCCTTGCCCAGATTCCGTTGTGGCCCCACTGGAAAAGAAGCATTGCCCATAAAGCTCACCAGCACCTTGGGGATCAGAGAGGTTTCTGACAGGTCAGTTTCTCCTTGGATTAGGTTTATCATCTTAGTGTGAGTAAATGACAAACTGCCCTCCAAGATGTGCATCTGGAATGCTTTACCTGCAGACTTTGGTTGCTTTTTGGCGCAGAAGCTCCCTGTGAAACTCAGGTTTGCAGGTTATCAGTGAACTCTCCAAACCCAAACCCATCTATTTTAGAATGCACTGAGGAGGGGAGTCCTGTACAGAATCTGGGGGTTTGGGGTGCACAGGGGAGGTAGGATGTCTTACTGAATTAATGAAAGGTTGGTAGCTTGTGTTTCCATTGGAGGCAGAATCTGAAGGGTGTTCTCTGTACTTTTACAACCAACAGCATTGGAGATGTTGTACTTCCTAAGGGGAGCAGTTTACAAGTAGGTCATTTATAATGTGAACTCATTTACAGGGAAGGGACACCTCTGTCCAAATAAATACTCACTTTTCAAAGCAGTCCAAGGAAATGGAATGAAACACAATGCAATGAAACACAGCTGTGACTTTCAGTGTTACTGAACAGCTGAAAATTAAAATGGGAAACCAGCTATTCCTTAAGTACCTGTAATAACTCCACACAGAGTCCGTGATTCAAAGTCCTGGGGACTGACAGGTTTGTCTGCCAAAACAGCCTGCAGTGGAGGTTTCTCTCCTAATAAATGGTCTGCTGTAGATACTCATTTCACAACTGCAAGCCATTTTTTCCCCTTTAAATCTAGAATTTCTGCACCCTCAACAGGAGATGGAGACATAAAAAAATAAAAATTAATTCAGTTGGTAAACTGATTAACTGTGCTGCACTGATCCTGTGCAGAATAATTATATGTTTAGCTGAAGGGTTTTCCTTAGCGTGTAATTCCCTGATTTCAGGCTGGCTCATAAAAGAGAAAGGCAGGGAGGGAGGGCGTGGAGAGCAGGGAAGCTGATGACGTGAGAGGACTTGTTAACATTCGCATCACGCCGGGCTCCGGCAAACCCCTCTCCCTCTTGCTTTGCTTCCCATTAGATCACTCACTACCTGTGCTGGAGCAATGTGTCATAGCCAGGGAGCCTCCTCTCTGTGCAGGACATCGTATTTATCAAATCTCAGAATGTGCTGGAAGCACAGCTGAATGTAATGATCTCCAGCCAAAGCAGCCCTGTAGGTGCTGAGCTGGGTGATCCTTGGCTTCCCTGATCCCCCTTCCTGACCTCGGAATCCCATAATGCAGGAACACAATTCCATGAGATGCAGTTTGAAACTGGAGGAGTTAACAGAGGTCATCCCTTATTTAGAAAAATGTAGGTTTTGTAGCATCTTTTCAGCTCTTTCTGAAGACAAATAGGTTTGGAAGGGACCTGGGCCACAAATACAGAATTAGTGCTGAATTTCCAAGCTGTTCTAAGGTAAAGGTTTCATCGTTTTCCTTCTGCTCTCACCAATTTTACAACTGAAACAAACAATTTGCTGTTGTGGCTCCCCCTTGGATTCCTGTGTTCCACTGGCACCACATTTCCAGTTGTCTCTAGGAAGTCACTGAATCAGAATTGGCTGCAATTCCTCCCCGATTTCTCTTACAAGTTTTGGACTTTAATGCTTCTTAGTAATGAGTTTTGTGAACAACTGCTGAGTGCTGTAAACTATTTGCTTTTAAAGGGTCAGCAGAACCCACCTCAGAGCTGACAACTTTGCCATGTAAGTGCTAAAGGTCACATTTCAGGGAACAAGTTCCCAATGTTTAGCTCAGTTAAGTGTTGGAATGAGCTGTCCGGGCAGCTTGGGCCATTCCCTTTGTAGGAGGTTTTGAATACAACTAAGAAGAGCTCCAACATCCCTCTGAAAGAGTTTCTGTGCCCAGTCTGTCCCCAGCAGAGTCACCTAATGTGACTCTTCCAACTCAGACAAGACCTTGGGATGGTTTCTTGCATGGGAATCACCCTCATCTTTGAAATGTGAAACAGTCCTGAAGAGATTATACCTCTGTCTTCCTCCTGGATGTTTCTCAGTTTCTATTTCCCAGAATAACCATGGGAGATAATGTCCAAATGTCTAGAGCTCAGAAGTCTTCCTGCTGTGTTTCACAAGGAGGGCAGCAGACCTGCAGCCCAGAAGCAAGCACAGACCTGCTCCACTTCCACCAACATTCCCAAACCTTGATACCTGCCCAAGAGGTTAAGGTACCAAACAGAGCTCAGAAGACTGGCAGGATTACCAAGAGCCAGTGCCCTCAAGGCTTTGACTGTCACCACTTTTAATTCAGCTTGTGCACCACTGGCAGCCTGGAAGGACAACAAAACACTTTGCTGAGCCCATGGCTCCAGTTTGTGCCCTCCCAGTAACTGCAGCCGTGGCTGGGGTCGTGACCAGCTGGCCCACAGCAAAATAGTGCCCACAGACCTCCCTAAATCAAGCCTATCTGTAATTCTCGATGGAAATTGTTTTGGCTGAGGTATGTCTGCATCCCTATCACTATTACCTCACCTTCACTAACTCCTCTTTGAGGACCAATTAGAAACTGGGCTATATATCTTCCAAGAATGGACTGGATTAGCACTATCTCCATAAAAGATTTCAGCAACATTTAGCTATTTAATGGTCTGTATTTATTATCAGGTTATTTAGGACTATATTCTGAAATTGCCCTATCTATAAAGCAGATATGTTCAGACCTTTTTAAGAAATGCAATTCTGCTCCCAGAGAAAAAGTCTGAGCTCAGTGAAAGTCTCTCAAGTCACATTTATCAAGCGTAACTAATCTTTCAGGTCATTATGTAAAGAAATTTACTTTATTGTCTTGCAGCTTAATATCAGCAGTCAGACAATGTGTCACGCATTGCTGTGCCTTGTAACCTTTACCATGTGTAAAAAATTATGCAAAACCCCCAACTTGCTCCCAGTCCTGACCATCCCAGGGAGGACAGAGTGGCAATGCAAATTCAGAAGAGCTCAACCTTCTCCAGCTCTCCATTATTTCATAGTGTTTCATCTTATGAAGCAAAATTCAGGATAAATTTGCTCCTGTGGGTAAGACTTTCAGACCACATTAAATGAAGTGCTGTATGTCAGGAAACTGCAAAGACCCTGGATCCTGCTCAGCAAAAAGATGCTTTCATGGTTTCTTCCCAGACTTTCCTGCCCCACTCATTCCAGTTTCTAAATTTTTCCTTCCCTTGGCAGGATTGACATCAGCCCATGTACCTAACACTGAGAACTCTGTGTGTAACACTCTTACCAGTTTGGAAAATGTGGATTTCCTAGGAAAAGAGCAGAAGGTCTCAGTGCTACAAGATTCCTGACTGCCTGGGTTGGAAGGCAGTTTGAGAAACATTGCGTTGTGCAGAAAAATACATTATGAATATCATTTTAGTGCATGGAAAACACTGCCTAGATGGGGGAGTGCCAGGCAAAGCTCTGTTCCAGATCCTGTCTCAAAACCCATGGGAAGGCATCTCCATGTTCCCTGGGCCTGTCCTCGAGGAAGGCTTCTAAATGTGTGCTGTGCTTGGGTAAAGAAATATTCCTGCCTAAGAAATCTCCTTACTTCTCATTCTGATGGGTTCAATGTCTTGTGTTTCTGTCTGCAATGAAGGAAAAAAGGAAAGCGAAAAGTAAACTGCGATTTGTCCTCTTGCAAAATTGTTTTAACGCCTACAAGGCTTTCAAGGCTAAAACAGACAGAGCTTATCCTTTTAATGCCATCCTTTCAGAACTGCTGTCCTGCCACGTTGACAGAAATGGAGGTTGTTGCTCTGCTGCTGAAATTAGTGACACTCTTGTTATTAAATGAAGCATTTTACTGAATAAAACACTGTAGTATCAAATATTGCTGAGCAATAAGCTGCATTCGTCCTCTCCACCCAGAGTAATTTTGTGGATATCTTCTACATGCTGCTTTGCCTCACTAATTTAAATTGCTACTTTTGCAGTTTAGGTTTTCTAGTAAGCTTGACGTCCTCTTCCCTGATGCCATTGCAGTGAGGGCAGGAGCTGGAAAGTGGCGGTTCAGGAGTTACTCTAAAAGGATTCAGAGAGAGGAAAAATTATGAGGTTGTATTTGTGAAGGGCTCTAGTGATGAATCAAAATGAATTTATTTCTGATTAACTAACACTCAAACAGCTCCCAAAACATATCCTTGCTGACCCTCTGCACAGAAGTGCTCAGGAGGATTCAAGGCCAATGCAATGTTTGGGTTTTCCTACTCAAATTCTCCACCAACTGTTTTCCAGCAAAGATGAATTATAAAAAGACTGTGGAGCGTTTTTAGTTCTAACGTAGGTGGCATGTTTGAAATGAAACCGTAGCAGCCAGTAATTTTACAAAATGCATTCAGCTTTATTCCCTACAAATTTGTCCATCTTTTTCATTCTAAGCATCAAACAAAGCCTAGAAAATCTGTACGGATTTCAGGAGTTCTTAAGGCAGAAACTGTGTTTTGTGTGAGTGTGCTGAACCTACTACATCTCTAGAAAGGATTCTTTTGGCACATCTGCTTCTTTTACGTGAAAAACTCTCTCTGAGTGCAGGCAGACAGTGGTGTCAGCCTGACAGCTCAGACATGCCAATGATCACCTGAATTAAAGCATGTTTTACTTCTCTCTCTCTCCACCAGCTTCCCCCATTCCTTTTTTGTCTCTCTCCTCCTGTTTGTTCACATGCCTCTCCAGCAGCATTTTTCTTGCCTTTTACATAACGAGACGGACAATAAGCATCAGATTGTGAAGGAATTTGTTCATTTAACATCAAAAATTTCTAGCTTTGAATATCTTGGAGAGGATTGCAGTGATTTGGAAGTGAAGTGCATCCAAAATCCCCGGGGGAGGTGAAAACCACCAGCCTCAAGAAGCCAAGCACAGCTCCTGGGAGCTTTAAGGGGCAGCTGGAAGAAGGCAAATGTTGCTGTTTCACTGATTCTCCATTAAAATCTCCTGTGAATATCCTGGATGCTCCTCAGTTTTCTTTCAGGCCATGAGATGCTGCTTCCCTGGGAGATGTAGAGGTTTAACAGAGGTATCTTTTTATGAAATCCTTGCCAATGGATAGGGATGCACAGGTTCCCAGAGAAGCTGTGGCTGCCCCATCCCTGGGAGTGTCCAAGGCCAGGTTGGACATTGGGGCTGGGATAGTGGAAGTTGTCCCTGCCCATGGCAGGGTGGCACTGGATGGGCTTTAAGGTCCCTTCCAATCCAAACCATTCTGGAATTCCATGATCTTACACTACAAAGGAATGTGCTGCTGCGGGCACATTCCTAAATCCAGGGAAGTCCTCTGTAGGCATCTGTTACTGATCACTCATGAAAATGCCCTCAATTACAGAACACTAAGGAGAGATTTTAATTGCCCATTGTCAAGAGATTTCAATTGTTCATTGCCAAGCCACACTGAGAAATTCCCTTAGTTACACAAAAAAACAACTTTGTAGTTTACAGAGGAAAAAGACACTCAAAGCAGAGAAAAAAAACCCTTGAAATTTACATTTGTATCATGTGGTTGGAGGGAACATGTAGAGTAATGTAAGAAAAGTTCAGAACCAATAGAGTTTAGAATATTCACTACTTGAATGTCAGATAAAAAGAAATGGATCCACTTAGGGTAGTAGCTCAGCAGTGCTGTTCTTGCAGAAATAAATTCTGGAGAATGAAGAGAGCTAGCGAATAATCCATCAAAAATGCAACAAATAATTATCTGAGTAATAAAAAAGATAAATTAGAATAATAGACAAGAAATTTCCACATAGGATAGAAATAGAAAGATAAACTTAAAGGATAAGTTAAAAAAATTAAAATTTTTTAGAAAATTGGAGGAAAACCCTTTTCAAGGCTTCCATAAGTGGGCTTAAAAACACTGAGAAATGTGCTAAGGAAGCCATCACCTGCTGAAAGAAAGATACACTGGGACATCATATTAACTTTTTGTTGTTTATTTGAAAATTCTCGGGCCAAATTATCAATGCCTTTTGTGGCAGCAGCAGCAGCAATCATTATTTGCATATCAGCAATGAGGCAATACTTTAACTAGAAACCAAATTGCTCAAATGATCCTTCAATGAAAGTGTTTTAATTCAATCTGTGAATCATTCCAAGAGCCATCAATACCACTCAGCTTGTGGAAAGAAGCTTTTCTATTCCCCATTTACTGTGGATGGCTCTTTGTGTCCCCACACATTTTATTTATCTGAAGGTAGTTCTGTAGTTCTTTCATTAGTAAGGTCTCCTCTGGTATCAAAACAGCAGAGTTCCTTCTTAAAACATTTTCTGTATTTCCATTTTCTTTTATGATCAACTTTTTCAATACACGGATGCTGATAGATGAGGAATCTTGGCTTTTGGAACGAGTTAATTCCACATAACCTCTGCCATTTTATCAAAGGGGTTTAAATATGCCATGATATGTTTGATGGATCTCCAGCTTCCATGTCAGCATCCAGGCAGGAATTCCAAGTGAACCAAAGCTGTCCAGTTCTTCTGTGCAATGTCAGCGTGCCAGGACTTGCTTTCCTTTCACCCTCCAATGTCATACTCAATTTGAATTGCTGAAATTCTCATCAAATGATTCTTTCAAATCTCATTAATATCCCGTCTTTCCAGGAGAAAATGATAGACAATATTTCAATTTTTTTGCCTGCAAACTGGCAGGCTGCCACATAAAAGGACAAAATTAAACCTTGTAGCACAGTGTTAAAGCCATCCTGGACCAGTCTCTGTTTGTCCTCATAATGAAATAACCAACAGTGGTGGAAGGGCAGAAGAAAATAAATTGCACCTATGGTTAACCCTCCTAGGCATCCATGCCTGATAACATAATTATTATCAATTTGTAGCAGTTCAAAACATCCCAGAATAATTTATATTTGTCTGTCAGACCATCACTAATTCTTCTGGAGCTACTGTCTTCCTCTACTCCACAGTTACCATCCCCAAAAACATGGTAATGAAGCTCCATGACTAAGCATTCCCAAAACGATAACAGAATTTGCATAACTGGGATTTGGTGCAGAGAAAACCCACAAATTTCTCAGAAGGAAAAAAAGGACCATATAATAGATAAGTTAAAATATTGGCCAACTACATTTTGAAACAGGAGCTGTGATTCTTTGGAGAGTTAAAAACAATCAAGGTTTCTAAGTTACTTTCAAGAAGAACGGAGGAGTTTGAAGGTAAGATTATTTCATATTAATTTGGTCTGAAGGTCATTTTACCACTTCCTGTAGTCAAGACTTTTTGGCAAGTAATCTTGGTTTGCATACCTAGATGATCAGTTATGCTCTGAAATAAATTCACATGATGCCTCAAAAGGACTGGAAATTGTGCATTTGAAAAAACTTATGTTGTCTTCCTTAATCTCCTGTAATAATCTTAGGAGTGGGGCATTAACTGAGACCTTTCCTGAAGAATTAGTGATTCCGTGGTATTTACAGACTGGATGCACTGTGATCTGTGTTGTTTTCAATCCCAGTGACAGTCAATACCCCTTGTACCATAAAACACAAAAAGAAGAGCATTTTTTTAATTTTAAATTTTCTTCAATACATGTCCTAAAGCTGGCTGAGGTTAAGCTCGTTTCAGTGAACCTCACACACAGGCAAAGCTGGCCCAAAAGTCAGTCTGGTGAGAAAGAGAGAGACAGCTCTGAAAATAAATCCACTCTTGCAGTGCAGGATCCTTGATACAGAAGTGGCAGTACCTCCTGCAGGCTGGCTGCACTGATTAAGGTAATAAAACTGATCAAGCAGTTTAATTAGGAAATATTCTTGAGGGATACTTTAGATCACAGTGCAGTATAGTCTCTTTATTTTTTTGATTTAAAATTTCTAGTGATCTACCAAGGGTTGTCTTGATAGAACCAACTGGCAAGCAGCAAAGAAGCAGTGTTTGTTAAAGCAGGGTTTGTTAAAGCAGGGTTTGTTAAAGCCAGCCTCATTTCCAAGCTCCATTATCTTCCATTTTGCCTCTTTGCAATTCCTTTTTCCCACTCAACGTTTTTACTCGTTGATTTGGCTCTAAAAATCAATAAATGCTTGTAGATGAGGAGGATATCAACAGCAGTTGAAACAGAACCTCCCTAGAAATCCATTGAAAGTCCTGGTAGTCTGGGACTGCTATGGACAAACGCTGGAATGACTTCTGATAAAAGATACAGAGGCAAATATGCCACTGGAATTGCAATGAAACAAGGGCATTTAGTGCCAGGACAGGGGGAATGGCTTTAAGCTGAAGGAAGGGAGATTTAGGTGGGATATTGGGAAGGAATTCCTGGCTGTGAGGGTGGGGAGGCCCTGGCACAGGGTGCCCGAGAAGCTGTGGCTGCCCCTGGATCCCTGGAAGTGTCCAAGGCCAGGCTGGACGGGGCTTGGAGCACCCTGGGATAGTGGAAGGTGTCCCTGCCCATGGCAGGGGGTGGCATGGGGTGAGCTTTAAGGTCCCTTCCAACACAGACCATTTTGGGATTCTGTGATTTTATGGAAGTGAAAAGCACTGTTAATGTACAGATGCACTGACACTGGTTTGCAGAACATCAAATTGGAAATGGATATGCTGATGTAAAAGCAAATACGGGATTTACAGTTCAGGAACTGATAATTTTTCTAAATCTCTATTAAACCAAGCCATCACGGCGGTATTTCCATTTTCACCCTGATCAAAGTGCATGGTATTGTGGTCCACACAGATTCCAGCAGACTGGGGTGATGGAAAGCAGTCAAAATGCTTTGAAAAACAATGTTAAAAGCTCTGGCCTCCTCCCCTCCTGCAGATCCTGGCAGGAGGATTGCACTGCCTGTTCTCACTGTATCTGCAGTTCACCCCTGTTTTAATGGACAATGACATTCCAGTCTGTGCTGCATTTCAGGAAAGGATGACATTGTCTGTGTGCAGCTCTTGCAGCCGAGTTCAGAGCTGCTGAGATGAGAGGCACTGGGTAAAGGCAGGATCATTATCAGCATCCTGCTGCTGGGAGGTTCTGCTCCTTATCAGATCAGGTAACCTGGCACAAAGCAATATTTACTGTCAAAGAGTAATGACAACCTTATCTACATTGTGCACTATTAACTCTTTTAATGGCTCTGGAATACAGCAAAACTCCAGTGTTTCATTGTTCTGGGCGGTTTTGGGTTGCTAAAGGAGCAGAAAGAGTTCTTAGGGACTGAAGTGCAAACCAAGTATGATTCAAATAAAGGTTCTGAGTTTTACAAGTATTTCACAAATATTTTGCAGATATTTCACAAGTATTTCAAGAGTAACAATTCTTAATAATGACGCAAGACACAATGAAATGTAGAGAAATGGCAATTAATGCCATTAGCATCTGTAGCACAGAAAAATTTCATTTTGGGTGCTTGCACTTGTGAATTCCAATCGTTCCACAGTGCAGGGAAAGTGCTCCAGGAAAGATCTGGCTAGCAATGGCTTCACCAGGGAAATCACATCTTCCAAACTGAAGTGTTTTTGTGCACACACACAGCCCATTAATCAAGGGGAAAAACTGAAGCGTGTTGTTCATCATGTTTGCTGTGTTTGGATTTGAAGTGATGAGAATGATAATAATGATCCTGAGAATTATTATTAAGTAGTATGAAGTGGTTTATCTGAAGGAATAAATATGATTTGCCCTGTGAAGGTTCAAACATCTGGTACAAGCATATGGGTTGTGAATCATTAGATAATTGTTACAAAAATACAAGGGAAAAGTCTTTTTAATGATAGCATCGAAGCCTTCAGGAGTGCTCCATGTGCTTCCCTCTGGAACGGAACCTTCCTGTCCCTGTTACACCTCACAGCTCTCCAAAACCGCGCAGTGCCTGTCAGGGTACCAAGTTTACTTCTTTGGGACATGCTCAAAGTAGCAAAGAGCTTTCAAAACTCATTTTCAGAAAACGTTTTATGCAGTACTGGTTTTCGAGTGGTGAGCTGTCCTCTCTTCTAAATGCGTGTGTGCTGTGGGTTTACATTGCACTGCAGTGCCAAGACTTAGTATGGATTTACTCAGTAGAAAGTTCTGACCAGAGAATCCTGGAATGGTTTGGGTTGGAAGGGACCTTGAAGCTCATCCAGTGCCACCCCCTGCCATGGGCAGGGACACCCTCCACTATCCCAGGCTGCTCCAAGCCCTGTCCAACCTGGTGTTGAAAAAGGAATGGGGAGTCCACAACCTCTCTGGACAACCTGTGCCAGGGCCTCACCACCTCTACAGTCAAGGATTTCTTCCTAATTTCTCCTCTAAGCTGATGTAGGGTGTGCTGCAAGTGCTCAGGTGAACACTCAGGAGGTGTAAGGGGGGGAGTGACACGATGGCAGCGAGGGCAGGAACAGCAGCTGTGTTTTGTGTGGGCCAGCAGGAAGCCCCACGGTCCTGGGGAAAATCAGCCAAGGTGATAACTGTGGCATGGTCCATGAACTTCCCAGATAACCTGAGAGAGTCGCTCCTGTGGGCCCTTTCCTCTCCCAGGGGCTCAGAGAGAGCCTGTTTGGCTACAGGCACTTTATTACCTGCAGCATGAGCAGGGTGTACCCTGAGCCAGTCAAAAACATTCCTGAGGATTCTCCACCCAGCGACTGTGCTGAGCTATCCCCAGGCCATGGAGAACCTTCCTGTCTAAAGCCAAGCCACCCTCACAGATCCCTTTGCTGGGTCATCATTAATTCATACCCAAGTGTTAACCAGGAATCATTTACAGATCTCGCCACCATAAACCAAGCACTTGGTGAACCAAAGCCTCTGGGAAAATATAATATTAATCCTCTGGTCCTTGCTTTGTGTATTTTGGTTTTGTCTCTGATTCTGTTAAGCTGAGACATCTTCCCAATTTATTCAACAAATATGACTTGCTGCAATCTTCTTTATGGTAAGAATTTAAGGGAAAAGACCTTGGGCCACACAGCATTATTAACATTGAGAGTCCCTGCTGTTTCCCAGGTAGCTGTCAGCTCAGCATAAGGAAAAAAGCTAATTATTCCAAGCAGGTCAGTCAGGAAGAAAACAGAAATTCTATGTGGCAGTTAGGAATCTGTGCCCATTGACTTTAGCTGAAATTCGCTGCTGCAGAAATATGTGGCTGATGAAGAATCTGCTGATAAAAATACACAGTGCAAATATTTAACAATGTCATCTTACCAGGCTTGAAATTAAAGTATTGCATGCAAATTAGCTCCTTGATTTGCATTAGGATGAGGCTGAGAAGGATGGTGAGGAAAACAAGAAGGTGCAAATAAAATAAAATAAATTAAAAATGTGGTGGTAGGTATCATCTTTCTTGATAGAACAACATTTTTCTGTGATAAAAGTGGGTGATAATTATAGAAAACTTCTCAGAGAGTGGATAAGTCATCCTAAGTAATTAAACCATGATATATTCTGTATTTTTATAAAATATTTATAAACATTAAAAGGCTGAAATTACACTTGGGAGTGTCAAATCCCTAGGAATTCAAAAGCATTTAAATACTTCACTGTATTTACTTATGTTGAAGAAACACTGCAAGATTAAAAACTCAATAAATTAAACAAAAACATTAATTTCCTGTATTGTGTGGTACCAAAAAAAAGTTTTAAAAGAGTGAAATGTTTTACTACTCAGACTACTTTTTCCAGCATTGAGTGCTCAGCTTTGGTATTTCATTTGTTTTGAGGGATGCAACAAGTTAGAGAATTTTCCTTTACAAGGGTTTTTGTTAGGATGTCCTGTCCCTGGAAGCGTCCAAGGCCAGGCTGGACAGGGCTTGGAGCAGCCTGGGATAGTGGAAGGTCATGGAAGGGGGTGGGACTGGATGGGCTTTGAGGTCCCTTCCAGTCCAAACCATTCAGGGATTCTGGATTTATTTAGGAAAAACAATGATGGGCAGGGATAAGATCCCTCAAACTGCTTCTAAAACCAAACGGATTTAGAAACAAAAGCAAATGACTCATAAAATGTCAAGGAAAATCCACTTTTATTTTTTGTTATTATATAATTAAAACTCCTTCATTAACCCATGGGTGACATCAACAGCCCCTGCACTGAATGGGTCACTAAAATCCATGGGCCCCCTCCAGAATTATGGGATTATTCGGTGTATTTTTGTGTCCATGACCACACAAATTCCACAAATCAATGGTGTTTGGTGGAACTGAAGAGCCCAATGGCAAAGGCACTTTTGGATCTTTTTGAACAAGAATTAAAGTCAAGTTTGTGGACTTGCTGAGCCAAACCCTGCACTGGCTCTGTGAACCTAAAGAGCTCTTGCAGAGATCATTTGTCTGTTCCTGTGAACCTCCAGACACCTGTGGGCTTAGCTTGGCTCTAATCCCAAAACTGACTGGAGCAGAAATTCCTTGACTCCAGCAAGCTCCCTTTAATAGAGCTTTCACGGTTTTAGTAATTTTTTAAAATGGTATTAATTCACATTTTCACCTTTTCAAGAGCTGAACTTGCATGTTAAACTATGCATTAAACGTATATTTTTGTTATTTAAATATACATTACCTGTATGTTCCTCTTAGAAAGGATAAACTTGTTTTTCCTTTCAAGTGCATAACTGGAGTTCTCAAATAAACTCCATTATAGATATCTTATGGGCTCCAGCCTCAAAAGAGACGCAGATAAAAAAAAAAAAAAGAAAAAAGAAAAAGAAAAAAAAAAGAAAAAAGTGAATTCAGTTAATAAAAATGATGAGCTGCTCTGCATTGATTGCGGCCAGACTGGTTCCAGCTTGGGTTCAGGTTTTCCTTTGCACGCAGTTCCCGGCATCCAAGGTTGGCTTGGAAGAGGAGGGAGAGTGGGAAGTACAGCAGGGATGACGGGAACGGGCTCCTTAACATTCCCCGCACACCGGGCTCGGCAAACCCCTTTCAATCTGGGAGCTTTGCATTAAATCAGTACCTGCTTTGTAGCAGCCTCCCTCGAGCAGCGATTCTCCCCCGTTAACATAACACAAGTGCTTGATGTGCCGAGCATCCTGTTCGATGGATGAGCCCGGGCTGCTTTGCTGTTATCCCCCAAACCAATTTGACATCAGCATGGAAATGGGAAAGGAGGAGGAGCAGCCTGAGGAAGACATCGAACAAGACAGATGGACAATTCTGGAACACTGTGTTTGAGCAGCCAACTCTTTTGGAAGGATGCAGCTGGGTCTTTGCAAGAGACTGTGCAGAAAGTGCCAGCCTGGAATGTTGATCATTCTCAAAAGCTGGAGTTGCAAAGATCAAACAAACATCAAAACAAACCAGAAAACCCTTCCTCAAGTACACTAAGCCAATAAATGTAAGCATCACAACGGAGAGTTGCAGCAAAATGAAGAATCTTCTGCCACAGAACTGCCTGGAAAAGCTATTTTATATATTATGTCATCAGCTTTGTCAAAACTCCTTAGTGTTCCTTTCTGATAGGAAAGAATGAATTTTAGGCAGAAAATTATTCTAATAGGACAGCGCATCTCTTCAGCCAAACTTCTCTTTCTGCACTGAGAATCCAAATCTGCACTTGTGACAAATTCCAAGCTGGAATTCTGAAACCTGCACAGGTTAATTACAGACCCTGACACAGCAGCAGCTGGAGCCCCTGGGCCAAATGATTTTGGGAGAGTGGGAGGCCTCTGTGCCCTTTGGAAGGGACACAGGAGGTAAAACAGAGCCAGGGGACATCGTTCTCAGGGCAAGGATAGCAGGTGATTTTCATATTTCCAGTGAACAATATATTTGATCACCACTGAGACAGTGAAAATATTGGTCTCTTTGTGCATTAATTCCAGGTGTGGAACTCCCAGAACTAAAGCCATGGGTGATGTCCAAAACCATAATGATTTCAGGGGTGTGTTGCTTAATATTGCCAAGAACTTTGCCAATTATGCTATTTTCCTATTTCCCGTGGAAGGGAGAAATATCTCTTCACAACCAGTCCTAGACACAGAAATATTTGTTTTCTCAGTTTAAAAGAGTAAAAATGCTATGCTCAATTTGTTTTCAGTTCTGCACTGCACAGATCTTTGAGACACAAAATCACACTCAGTGTTAGACATTAACAGAATATGTAAAATTTGCTGGTGTCTCTCTTGGTATTCCCTGCATTATAGATTTTAATTAGCTCATGAATCTAGAGAACACACTGCTTTTGTGTCTTGGTTCAAAACACCCTACCCAGCCTGTCTCTTTTTCACTTGGGGAAGTGCATATAATATTTTTATCCTTTTTCTGTAATAAATATATCAGAAAAGATTGCCACTTCACAAAGAGTACAGCTGTCTCCCCTGCCATGTGTTGATGCCTCTGAGTTCAAAGAAAACTCCAGGCAATCCCCTGTGTTTCTTCATGCACTTCATGATACCTCTAATCACAGAATAGATTTTATAGGAATTTCCATCACATCTCTCACTCTTGATTCTATTTTTTCCTGGCTGATGTAATCTCACAGACTTTATTTGTAGTTGCAGGGGAAAAGAAAGAGAAGAGTGAGAAATTATTCTGACACTTTTTTCCCCAGGTTTCTACCATTTGTCAGCCCTTCCACTAATGGTTGTTACAAAATTAAAAGGCACAGTTAGAATGTGGAGCACTAACACTGTCCGAGTTGCACAATTTTCACTTCAGTTTTTTGCATTTCTAACCAACAGCTCCATTTTAAGTGTTCCATCAGGAGAAACTGGAAGTAAGCAATTAAGGGGGAGGAAAAAGAGGAATAAAATGATAACTAATTTGGTTCCAGAAGACAGAATATTTGTTTATTTTGCACAGATAAGAGTTTCAAGGGTTCGTTCCTCAGTACATTTTGTCTCAGAAGAGGGAGTGCTTCAAACACAGGAAGCAGCATCCCAGAATACTCCCTAAATGCGGGCTGATGGGCACGTTTGCTTCCTAAAATGTCTGATCTTGCTCATCCTGAGTTCAGTAGCTGAATTCAGAGTTCAGCTGAAGCTGAATCGACTCCTGTAATCACCAGGTCATGCAGGTCTTCAGAAATGCACAAAAGTCCAGTCAAAGTGGATTTTCCTGGACCGAGGCACGAAGCTGGAGGGAGGACAGGACCTGATAAAACCCCGTGGTTGTTCTGAGAGGCAAATATGTAAATTATTAATGGGACCTGCACTTTGCAGAAGGGGTTGCTGTGATAAGTGTCAGGAAAGTGGGAACACAAAGCTCTGGGGAGAGGCCCTGGCACAAATCGATCCGAGCAGCAAAGGGGCTTTTAGGGGTGAAGCTGCCAAAAAAACGGCAGAGGGATCACGAGGGGAGGCACAGGTGAACAACTGCTGTACAAAATAACTTGTGTGTGCTGAGAATCAGGAGAAGGTGGATTTCAAATCCCAGGGAACTCTGCTCAGAAACAGGGCAGTTTCTGGCTGGTTCTCTGGTGGATCCCTTGGACACTTGTGGGTGTCCCTTTTGATAGATGACAACTCCAGGGAAGGTCAGCTCCAAAACACAAATGACTGAACGTACTTTCCTCTATGCGTTTTCAAGACATGTCTTTTCCTAAATCGAGAAGGCTCCCAACTGACCACACAGCTTTTCAATTTCAGAAGGGAAAATCCCCAGATTTGAAAGTAATGTTCAGCAGAATTATAATCCAGTTGTTTGCTTTTCTGGGAAAGCATTATTGCTTACTTCAGATACATCTGGTGCACTGTTGTGGTCAGTAGCTCCCACTGAGTGTCTGCAACATCTTCACTGGGCTGTTAATGCTTGAATTAATTTGGCTCAATTAGGAGTATCTGCAATTCACATTGAATTTCACAAGTATGACTTGGCCAATTTTCAGAATATAGGCTGCACCTTTTTGCATGAGGAGTTACCTCTCTCACCAACAGACCTGCACTCCAAATAAACACCTGTGGTTTAATACAATCCTTTGGCATTTGGGTCATCTGCCTGAAAAATTAAGACTGGTTTTGCTTACCACTGAAATTCCCAGTCATCATGTTACCAGTTTGGCAGATCTGATAATTTTTACTGAGTTAGTTTCCACCTCAAAAGAAGTCCTTTTTTTCCTGACTTTTAAGCTCCTTCTGGCTGCTGGCAAGAATTCAGTAATGCTTCAGATATTAATGTTTATTTTTTAAATAAGTTTGTCCTTTAGGGGAAAAAGAAATTAAAGGTCCAGGTGGCTCCTTAAACATTGTGGGTCTAAATGTTAAATATGACAGTGAAGAGACCTCTCTTTTTAGTTTTACACAGTTTAAATCTGAATTTGTTCAAATGGGTTTTGACCAGTTAATTTGTCTTGACAGCTCTCAGGGTCACATTTAGTTTATCCCCATAGGTGCCTTGTTCTGTAGAAGAATAAAATGCATTTGTCTCATCTGGTTGCCTTTGATTTCTGTTTTTCTGTGAGTAACTTTGAAATCATAAGAATTATGAGAATTGGATTAAATAAAATGAAAAATCGAATAAATAAAATGCCTGTATTTCCCTAAAGTCTTGCCTGAAAAGGCCTGAAAATGCCTCTGATGGACAAAATGACCACTGAGTGTATCAAATGTGGAAACTTCTGATGTCATTGCACCCATAAAGAAGGAACATTTCTTCCTTTAGTTCATAACCAGTCTCAAATATTTTCATGGAAGTATTTACATTACTGTTATGGAATTTCTATGTGTGGGAGGAGGCTCAATTTGCCTCAAACGATGATATTCCATCATTGGAGGACATCAAGTTACTCTAAAGAAGCAACTCAGAAAGCACACGAAGCAATAGTTCATTTTGTGTGGGCAGGAAATACTGGTATTAGACAGTATTGCTCTCTAAAAATATATTGAATCCTAAACTAAGCTCTGAGGGCACAGAAAATCTTTGAAAACGAGGTGCAGGAAGAGAGTGTCTTTTAATGTCACAGCTGTTTGTAAAATGAAAGCAAATAGTGAGTAGAGTGTCCTGAGCCCAGACACCTCGTGAAGCTTGTGACAACAGAAAGAGGGTGACTAGAACAGACTGAGGCCACACAGGAGCTTTGTAAAAATATATCCATAAATTGATTGACACCAAACCAAACCAAGCAGAAGCTGAGTTACCATTGCAAATGGCAGGGGATTTTTCCTGCCATGGATGTGGAAGCCATTCAGGCTTTGCTGCAGCCTTTGCTGTCGCTGTCAGCTGTGTTCTCCCACACACAAAGGAGCATCGTTCCCTGGGACAGCAAACTGCACATCAGCACATGCTGTGCAAATCACAGCCACTCAAAAGCCTCTCCCTCTATAGAGGAATATTCAGCGAATCATCTCTCTTAATAACAGGCGTCTACAGCTGCCAAGAGATCTGCTATTGTACCAAAATTCAAAGAATTCAGTGTCTGCAAAGAAGGAGCTCATGGGTTTGCGAGTGAGTGGCAGTGACAGTGGGAAGTGCAGTCAGGCTACGGTGTAAATTGGGATTATACGACAAAAAAGGCTTAATCTCATAGCCCTTGCAACAGTTTTCTTTAAAACCCTTCTACTCCAAGAACCCAGACAGGTGTTTCCATCTGTAGATAAGAAAAGATGTAAATGGTTTTTAGATTTACAAGTCCCCTGAAACTTAGTGGAGTTCAGGGTCTTGCTCACACAGCAAACGTGAACTTCAACTCAGGTTCCCGTGGCCTGAATCCCACACAAAGTGAACACCTTTCACTTTGAAGCTGGAAGCAAAAGTCAGTGCATTTAATGAAGGACAATCAGTTCACATCAAGATCACTGCAGCAAGCAGACCATCCAGCCCGTGTGGTTTAAGGGAAAAAAAGACACTACAGAGGAGAGAGGTATCTGGCATTTTTCCAGAATAATCAAGGTAGTAAACCCAGTAACATCTGCCCAAAAAAGGAGAATATTAAAGAAGTATTTAGAATACTTAAAGAGAAGCAGATGCATAATGAATGACTGTGAAAGGTGGGAATCTCAAACAGTGGCACAGTAATCAATAAAATACTGAAGGAGAAGCACAGAAAAAGCAAGATTACATCACTAGGGTGAGATCTGGGCTGTGCACCTGGGGGATTCTAACAGGATCATGTTTGCAACTGGAAAAGAACAGACAGAAGGTTATGCAGTGAAAACCTAAATTTGTACTGCTGCATTAAGTTCTCAGCCTTGAACTGGGAAAAGAACGAATTACCTGATACCAAGGGCAATCAGAGACAACTGTATTTAATAAAACCAGAATAGCAGCTGGCAATATTTGCCTTCATAGGTTGGTAACTTCTATCAAGACAGAATTTACTGAAACAACTTTCCAGCCTATCAGTCCACTGTTTCACAGGAGAAGCTTTCCCAATTCAAGCTCTCAGGAAGGAACCGAAGAACTGAAGCTAACTCACTAAGGAAAAATGGTCTGGATATATTTGATTTCCAACAGGCACAGTGATTAACATAAAATCTTTAAAATGGGAGGCAGAGTGTTAAAAACCACAACAGGATTTCAGGGATCCACATTCCATGTAAATACCTGCTGGGTTACAGCAGCTGAGGAGGACTCAATGATCTTGGAGGTCTTTTCCAACCTCAGTGATTCCATGACTACAGTTTTGACAAGCAGCTGCATATCTTCAGGATCTGCTCCTGTGGAAAGTCAGTTCTGAAAATTCTCTGGATCAGTTTGGACACTCTAAATGGTAGGGGTTTAACCTGGAGTTTTTTGACAGTCTAGATAAGGAAAAGCCACTGCTTAGAAGTGTGGTGGGGGAAGGTTGAATAACCTCTGAAAGAGGATAGAGAAACCTGATGGAAACATGATCAATCCACCTGTTTGTCCCTCCTAACGTGCTACTGAAACACCCTGGATTCCACATCCAACCCTGGGACTCAGATCCTAATGCATTTAGACAATCTTGGATTTTTGCTTTGTTCTTCTAATGAATCTTCAGGCTTGAGGACTCTTCACAAGCTTTGCAGTGTCCATCCTAGCACTGGGAGTACCTGATCCTGCTGATGGAAGCTTGAAGTCTGACAAGGATGGTCCCTAGGGTATAAAATGGCCTTTTGGTTTGTTCATCTGAGATGGGGAATGACTGGCAGTGCTGACACAAAAAGCGAGAGCTCTCACAGGCAACTGCAATATTCACACAAAATATCCATGGGGGGAGTGGAAACCCACAGCAGGAGGAAGGGAGGAGGTGGAGCTGAGGGAGTCTGTGCTGATGTCCTTGTCAGCTTTCCAGGTAAAGTCAGTGAGGGAGTTCTGAGCAGTCTCCAGCTCAGCAGAGGAATGCTCCTTGTGCTGCCTCCTTCTGAGAAGGAAAAGTGTGCCAGGCTGACTTTCCAGAGGCATTTCCATGGGAGAGGCTCTGCAGGAATGCTGTGAGGACATACCTACCAAACTTCAGCTGGATCCTTTGGTCTGGCAGATAAAGTGCATGTTTAGATAGCTTTCACAGCTCATTTCAGTCCAGTCCAGTGGGTGACACACGAAAATTGCTTTCAGCAGCCCTGTCACATCCCAGTGGCTCAGCAGCCACTCTCACAGTGGGGTAGTGGCAAACCACAGGTCAGGGCTGTGTCCCTGGAAAGTGTCCCACAGGTTGTGGCACCATTATAATGCATTTACACCACCAGACCTTCATAACTTATCCAACGTTCAGGTTGTTCAAATTAACTTTTTAAAATTGACTCCACTGGAAATAAATGGGTCAGTTATTTCCTTTCACATCTCATTGGCTTCAATCATGCTTCTCTTGGTTTTCAAGGCAGTGGATGAAGAGAATAATGTGGGTGCTGTGAAATGCAAATTCACATGGGTATGTGGATAATTTATACACTTTTTTTTTTTGAAAAACCGAGAAAAAAGAACAAAAGCACAATTTGGTTTCATAAAGATGTCACAAAAGTAAGGGACAGCTAGTTGTTTAAATATTAAAAATTCACTGTCCTTTCTACCTTTGAAGCCCAGAAATATTCTATGATACAGCCAAGTAGAATGTAGAATAAATGCTGTTTGACAAAATATAGCTTTCAAAAGAAACATTTTCCAGGGCCAAATCAGCACAAAACACCTTATAAGAACAACAACATTAATGTTTAAGAGGAAGATTATTTCCCTTTACCAGGCTACAGAAATGTGAACTTTGAATTTCAGCTCTTCAGTTCTGACCTCTAGAGGTGCCAGTGAGAGCAGATGGATGACGTGGCAGTGACTTTCAGAAGTGTTACACAGAAAAATAAATCAATATTTATGAAATTGTCTCTCTCCTTGGGCGATGAAATTATGCTGAACTTCAATGCTTTCTGCAAAGTTCCTGGCCATGAAAAAACTATCAAAATTATTTAGCAGATGATGTCTTTTTTCATAAAACTGGTGAGGAAGTAAGATTAAGTATGTCTCTGCTGTTTTTGATAATGTCAGCTCCTATTCCATCTTGTTACTCCTGACAGCAAGTAAATATTTAATAGCACTCAAAAGGTAAGTTGTCTGGAAAGAAGGAACAACATAAATATGTAAGTGAGAGCTGAGTACTGAGCTCCTCAGTCTTTGGAAAAAGTTTTACAATAAACCTCAATGATGCAGTCCTGTCCTATTGATAACTGCATGGTCACAGTCCTATCAAAACTGAATTCATGTCCTGAGAGTTGCACAGCCAAAGCACCGTTTCTTGGGTTCCTGCAAAGATCTAGATCTAGATATAGATGTGTGTGTGTATGTTTGTACATCTAGATATATGTGTGTGTGCGTTCCTGTATCTCAATATTGCCATACATATTTGTGTTCACAGAGGTTAATACAAACATTTCTGTGACTTGATAATGTCCAAAGTTTTATCTCTTTGCTTTTAAATTAGGCAGATTCAATTATAGCCATACCAGAACAAGCTGGCTGATCCAAAAGCAAATATGTTTGGTTTTGTCTGTTTCCCACCATCATTTCTACCATTCAGGAACAGCCAGGATTTGCAGTTTTTCCCTCTCTCCAGTGCAATTCTTCCACGTGAGATGGGATGTTTCCACCTTTTCTTTTCTATTTTTTTCCTGAGCTTTTTTCTCCCCCAGTAATCTGAAAGCAAATGAAAGCCAGGCAAGTAAAACATGAGAACAGTGTGTTGTCTCTATCTTATTTGCCCAGCACTGGTTTCTGTCTTGTATGTTTTAAAGTTTTTAAGTAGCATTTAAAAAATCCAAGGAAAAGAAAGTCTGTGCCATGAGTCTGGCAGTGTTTCTGCACCAGGCTGAAGTAAACTGATGGGTGGTGCTCACCCATCAGCCATTAAATTCCCGTAAATCTGTCCCTGCTATCCACCCAGCGTGTTGTAAATGTTAACGTTGGACAAATCCTGATTTAAAAGCTCATTTATTTATTTGGTGTTTGCTTTTTTCTCAAAGATAGTTTTGTTTTGATTCTCTCAGGCTTCTGGAAAGGATATATCAATGTGCAAGTAGCACTATTTTAAATATACTACCAAAATTGCTTGGCTCCAAGGAACCATATTTTAATGATTATGTTGCACGATGGGTCCCAGCCTAACACAGAGCTGCTCTTGGAAAATACGATCAACGTGCTCAGGTATTCAGCCTTAAACATCCAATATCCTGAGCACACAGGAACAGTTCAGGGCAGAAAAGAGCCTGAAGATTATGATCCAGTTCTCCCTGCAGCCTCCAGAAAGCTGCTTGGAAAAAGACTCCAGGGCCTCTTTGATCTCCAATACGCAGAGAAAGGTGTGAGGGGACGGTTCTGAAAAACTCTGGGTTTTCATTACCACCTCCAGCTCTTTTAGCAAGAGCTGCAGCACTTGTCACTGATTAAATAACACACTTGGTCATTTAGTTAATTGCCTGGATCTCCAAGATAAACAAAATCACTTGAGCAAAACTTGCTGCTGATTTTTATATGGATGTGAGGTGTACCATAGTGGGCTTTTTGGTGTGGATTTAAAGCATAATTTTCCTTAAATAATTAACATTTTAAAAATTATCTTATTGCACACTAAATACTGCATGTTGTGCTCACAGCACCGAGTTGATGTCGAGAAAAGACACTTTAAATATACAAATCGGAATAGTCACAGCCTCAGCATGTTTCTCCTCAAGCTCTCCATTCCTAAATAACTTCTTCATGTGAACAAGCCTGTGCTAAAATATTCTGTGTAGGATATGGAAAATACAAGTACACTTCCAACACATAATGCTGTTTGGAAACCGGATCTCTCCAGAGGCAATTCCTGCCTTCTTAATTTCGTGTTCCTGTTTAGATTAAATATCAGGGAGAAATCTTTCCCTGTGAGGGTGGGGAGGCGCTGGCACAAGTTTCCAGAGAAGCTGTGGCTGCCCCTGGGTCCCTGGAAGTGTCCAAGGCCAGGCTGGATGGGGCTTGGAGCAACCTGGGCTAGTGGAAGGTGTCCCTGCCTGTGGCAGGGGGTGGGATGGGATGATCTCCAAGGTTTCCTCTACCCCAAAGCATCCTTGGATGCAGGGCTGAGGGAGGAAATTCAAGTCTGTGTCTGTGGATGAGGATACATACATATACACACACACACATATATATATATATACATACATGTATATGCATGTGTGCAGCTGTACACATATCCATAGATCCATACACACATTTATACCTTAGCAGAAAGAAAGCCAACAAAGTGTGAGGGCCCAAACTGTGCCCAAAATGAGTGGGAAGAGCAGTGCCATGAGTGGCTGCGTGGAGGGGGCTGGGATGTGAGCCTGGAGCTGGGACGAGCCACGAGCAGGCACAGGCCTGGGAATGTGAGAGCCTTGTGTAAGGATGTGCCATGGCCATGCCTGTCCATCTGTCCATATCCTGTCTGTACACAGCACTAGATGACACAGCCTGCTTAGGATGCCATCATCCCAGGGCTGCTCCTGTGGGATGAGCTCGCTGACACGCGTGGGTGTGGGCAGGACAAACAGAGGCAACGCCGAGCACAGATTCATGCAGAGACCTGTGAGGGAGATGCTGCTGCTGCTTTCCAAATATTGATGAGGAGCTGCTAAAGGCAGAGTCATCACTCACCTCCTTTGCCTGTTAATTTCTTAAATTGAGCACAGATCGAGTAAGAACTGGCTGTGAAACAAAAAACAAACCTCACATTCCCTTCCGGCCTCACCCACACCTTGATTTCCCCCTATAATGTTCTTCCCAACAGTTTTATGTGCCCTCTGCCAAAAGGAACAGCTCACTGAAGTACTTGCAATTTCTCTCTTGGGTATTATTGACTAAAAATATACCTATATTCAGCCCCAGTATGTTTGGTGTGTGTCTGTTTGTTCATATATCACATACAAATAACTGTAATTATGTACTGTCCTAAGAGAATGTGATGGAAAAAAATACCAAACCACATTTTGAATTCCTCATTTGTTGTCAATTTTTGTGTGTGTAATCTTCTAAAAAATGACAAGGTATACTCAAGTTGAAGCCGTAATACTTTTAAGCTGTTGAGGGAAGCACTAGTCCATTATTTTCCACTCCTCTCCTGGTCCCTTACAATCCATATGCACTGCAGTCAGGCTTTGGTGATAAATAGCTCTGCAGAAAGTAAAAGCTTCTCGTTTTCTTTGATCCCATCTGCAGGTTGGCAGCTTAGTTTCAACTGGTATTTCAATACCACTGTTTAGCTCAGATAAATTTCAGTCAGGTTCAGTCCATGCATGTTGCCATTTTTGCTTCACAAATAGGTTCTTGCTTCCAAGACAGTACTTTTTTTTTCCTTAAAAAGAAATAAAATATGCTTTAAACATCACAATTTAAGAGAGGGTCTTGTAGAAAACCACAGTTTTTAAAAGTGAGTTGGATATTAAAAGTCAGGCCTGAATGTCTTTTTAACTGTAACCAGTAGTATAAATGTTCCAGCAGTGACTCATACTTTGAGTTCTTGCCAAGAATGACGTGAGTAAATATCTCCCAAAGCCAGCTCTTTTGCAGCAGACTATTGTTAACTGGCATTTGATATATTATAGGAGCATTCATCACAGCTCTTCAGATAAGGTTCAGTCAGTTACATTTGCTATTTTCCTTCCCCCCCCTTTTTTCAGACCATCTCATTTAGCTTTGTTTACAAACTGGAGCACTTGACCCAAAACAAAATAGTGGCACAAAATTTCAGGCAAATGTTTTGTTCTATATATCTACTTAAAGTGTCCATGTTTTAGCTTTTTCCAGCTTGTACATCTGGGGTGGTGAATGCTTGAAGCTGTGAAAGCCACAGAGATTGAAAGCAAGTTTACTTTCTGTTTAAGATCCAGAAGATGATTCAGCACCATTTGAACTAGTGTTCTTAGAAGGACTTGGTTTCCAGCAGCTAATCCTGGGGTTTAAACCAAGGTCTAAGACACCAGGCTACTACTGCAAAGAGGCTTTTGGGGCAAAATGACTGAAGCTGCATATTTTCAGTTCTATGCATTACATGGCAGTAAAACCAAAGCCACATCCCTGAAAATATTTATTGAATTTCTCAAAGACTTTCTAAATGCATAAGTTTTGGAAGACTTCAGTTGCACCTTCAATATTCCCAGCATGTTGTAGGCAATACAGTGCTCAAGGAATTTTTTGGGTAAATTATTGGTATAATGTCACTAAAAAGTACTTGTTAACAAACTGAAAGCAAGACCTTTGTCATTTAGGTTTATGATCATGATTTATCATCTAATATAACAATATAGTGATTGAAAACAAGCTTGGTTTTGTTTTAACCACTCATTAAACTGGCAGCAAAATGCTGCAAACACATGTGAAAAAGGGAGTGTTTAAATCTTGTACGTGATTCTTCTGAAATTCTGCTGCTATTTCCTGGGAGAGTGAGCTGGTAAATCCTGCCAAATGCTGCAAACCACGATGTCAAGTTCTTCAATCCCCCAGTTACTCCAGCAGGTTTTCAGATCTTCGGGCACCAGACAAGGAGCTCTTCTTTGAATCTCCAAAGAGAATAACTCTGCAGCAGAGATGTGCCTTGAAGCTGGAACATTTATTCATGGATCAATGGGTGGCATTGCTTGAGAGGAGCCAGCAGCCTTACAGTCTTACTCCTGTCAGTATGTTTTGATGTTAGACTGGAGGAGATTTGTCTAACGCTTGAAAGGAATATGGGGATGGAGGGAAAAAAAGGGAAATGAGACCAAACAGAGGGCTGATTATATAGTGTTTATATAGGAGCTTCCGGGGCATATGTAGTGGTTCTGAAATATTAATCTTATACCCATTTTTTTGGTGCAAGTAAAAAAATATACTTCTAAACAAACATGTAATGGTCCAAACGTGCAGGATGGAGGCCTGAGAGGTGAGCTGTTAATTCCATATTCATGTGGGGAAAAAAGGGCTATTTTACTGTGTGCCTTGGGATGTCAAAGGAAGCCATCGCATTGGCCCAGTTTACATCCTGGTCAGAGCTAGAAGTAATTCCTTTTTGTAGGGGAAACATTATCTGGATGCAATTTTCTTTGCTATTCTGCTACAGAAAAAAGGGAAATGGAACTCAAGTGTGAGCACTCTTACAAGAAAATAACCTGCTCAGGAGTCCACAGCAGCAGAAGTGTTTCCAGGGTAAAATCGTGCTTAGTGCTGAGATTGATCCATCAGTGCAGAAGCTGTTTCTGTGTGGGAGCACGTGCCTGAATTCCTGGCAGGAATTTATAGCGGGATATTTTTAATGGGAGAAAGTGTATAACAAATAGCTGGTCAGCTTTTGCCTGACAGCACTCGCTGGTGAGAGGTCTGAATGAGGGTTATACAGGATTTAAACATTGCTCCAGAAGTGTTTCCAGGTTTTGCTGCAGAGGAAATCTTCCAGCTGCAACCTAAGGCAGAGCTCCCACTGAACCTCTGCCTGTGCTGCTCAGGGAAATACTCCTACAAACCAAGCTGAGATGCTGTACAGACTGTCATGCTAACGTGGACAAATCAACACTTTAAAACACTGTAAAGAGCATTGTTGACTCTATCTGCTTCTTACCATGAACATGCTGTTTTTCCAAGACCTGTCTTGGCATTAGGGATTGCTTTTTTTCTTTTTTTCTTTTTTTTTTTTTTGGTTTTTTTTTTTTTTTTTTTTTTTTTTTTTTTTTTTT